>NC_051413.1:10707488-10707747 GCF_015228065.2 Penaeus monodon
GAGGCAGATTTATATTTTCTTTTATTCAGGAGTGGAGCATTACCAGGAAAATCTCTCCGGCTGCATAATCCATTCTGTTTTAATCAAGCCATTTGCCCGGAACAGGATCTGCGTTCTTAAGGCGGAGTATGAGGGGAATCCAAGGCTATTGCGTGTTTCCTTCTGTTTTTTGTCTTTTCCTCTATTCCTTTTTTCTGCCTTCGTTTTATTTGTATCATTTTTTTTTCTTTCTTTGTATTTTCTTTCACAGGCTCTCGTA
>NC_051413.1:10707821-10707966 GCF_015228065.2 Penaeus monodon
TCCATTTTCCGTTTCTTTTTCCTTTCTGATTCTATACCTTACTCTATATCCATCTTGCTTTCCTCAATACTTCTCTTTCCCTACATTTACTCTCCTCTCTGTTGGTTCCATTATTTTTGTACCATCATATCTAATTTAACCTTTT
>NC_051413.1:10708227-10708453 GCF_015228065.2 Penaeus monodon
TTACTTAGAATCTGTCTGTTTATAATTGTGTCTCTCACTGTTTGAGATATCTAATTATGCAAATGCGATCGGAGGAGTCTGCAATATCGCTACTTTTGCGTTTCGGTCCGATATTGCTTGAAGTATGAAAAGGAGCTACTTGCAGTGGCCTTATATGCTGTGTTAAATGACTTAATACAAAGATACTCAGGGAGGGAAGCTAAATTTAGGTTTTGTGTTGTATGTT
>NC_051413.1:10708665-10709016 GCF_015228065.2 Penaeus monodon
GATAATATATCGGTCAGGATAAGTAATCATAACATTATTATGTTTCTGATAACTAAGAATGATGATACTGTGAACAATAATACACTATGATATAAAACATAATTGGGAGTGTGGGTCCGTACTTTTCAATCTGTCATTCTTTCGTTAAATTCTAAGGAACAGAACAAACATCGGGCTGAAACTTTTTTTTTCAGGTAATCGCAGGTGAATGAAAAGGATGTGTGATTACGGGGAAGAAAAGTGTTATTTCCTTTTGATATAATTGATGAGAAATGATTCATTTGACACAGAATTTAGGCAACAGATTATATGGAAGTTTTGGGTGGGATACAAACGGGTAATTCTGACGTA
>NC_051413.1:10709054-10709136 GCF_015228065.2 Penaeus monodon
GCAGATAAAGTGCTAGAAATCTCTAGGAATCTCTAAAGCTATGGAGAGATATAGGCATAATGCATAGGCGCGCGCGCGCGCG
>NC_051413.1:10709369-10709629 GCF_015228065.2 Penaeus monodon
GCAATCTCCCTCCTAGCCATCTATATTGCTCTCTCGCTGCACGTGTCACCTCTCCTGTGAAAGATGTGTGTTGTTTGATTAGAAGGAATATTCTCGGATTATTCTGTATTTTATTATCCTCTTTCCTTTATGTTTTATAACGTTTTATTACATTATTATTATCTATTTTTGCACTTCTTTTCTGTGATCGGTGCTAAGTTTGAAGTGGTAATGGTAATCGGGTTTTCTTGAATAGATATTACTGAATAATGCTGTTTTAA
>NC_051413.1:10709679-10710023 GCF_015228065.2 Penaeus monodon
ATCTCGCCACTATCTACTCACTCACAGAAGGATTAAATAGCATCATCACATTTCTTGACATCGAGAAAGCATTTGAGTAGCAAAATGGACAATTACTAGCAAGGGGGTGTCGGGCAAGTCCCTTAGTTTGACATACGACTTTCACCAAGACAGGAAAGCCCAAGTTTAGTTTCAAGGCACTCTCTCAGACATTCAGGTAGATTGACTGGTCAGAAAAAACAACAACTATATTTCGTGATTATTTGCTGAATTTCAGTTAACGGATCAAACTTTCAATTGTATTTTTCTTATCATTAACTTTTACAACACTGGCCTTCTTGTTCTCGGGCCTAGGTATTTATGCT
>NC_051413.1:10710316-10710891 GCF_015228065.2 Penaeus monodon
AATAGCTCTTCTTTACTTCCTTGTGTTTTCTTAATTTCTGGGTCTCGTAGTCTTTGAATCTCATTCCCTTTATTTATGTATCTCTTTTGCTTCTCTACAACACAATTTCTTCTTCACCCCTTTCCTTTTCCTTTTCTTCTTCCATAGTCTATAGTTCTCATGATCCATTTTCTTCTTTCTGTCTCTCAGTCTTTCTCTTCCTTACTTACCTTTCCCTACATTTACTGTCCTCGAACCTCGTTCTAATTTCATCACTATAACCGCCCTTCAAATCATCTTTTTCGTCACTCTCTCGCATGTAAACCCACAAAAGCAAACTCCTTTTAATTATATATATCATGCCAACGTCATACAGCTTCATTATTCAGAATCTATCTATTTATAATCTTGTCTGTCACCGTCTGAGACATCTAATTATGCAAATGCGATAGGAGAAGTCTGCAATATCGTTACTTTTGCGTCTCGGTCCAAGATTGCTTTTCGCTAATGTACCTGAAGTATATTAAAGAACTACTTGCAGTTGCCTTATATAGTGTGTTAATTAACGTAATACAAACATACACAGGGAGGGAACC
>NC_051413.1:10710943-10711425 GCF_015228065.2 Penaeus monodon
TGAGAAAAGAAATCGTTTGGAAACTGAATAATAAAAAGACGAGTCACTAATAAATATATAATCAATAAAATATCGAAAACTCATCGCTTGCAATATAGGGAGAAGAATGATGATATTATAGTGAAAAATAATCATAACACCAATTATTATGATACTGATAATCAAGAATGATGACAAGGAAGAAGCTAATACAGTAAAATATAACTTATAATTGAAAGTGTGGGTTTGTATTTTTCAGTCTGTCGGTCTTTCGTTAATTCTAAAGAAGGGAACAAATCGCCTGATTTAAGTATTTTTTACAGGTAGTCACAGATGTTCAATAAAAAAAAAACTACAAGTGCAAGGTTCGGGAAAAACACATTTTTCCCTTTTTACTTACTTCGTTAGAGAGAACCCTTTTGACATAAAAACGTTAGCAAGAGGATATATGGCGAGATATGTCCTTTCAGGCACAAACACTAGTACAAACGGGTTATGCCAAT
>NC_051413.1:10711528-10711865 GCF_015228065.2 Penaeus monodon
GTGTGTGTACGCGCGTAGACACACACAAACTCAGAACGAAAGACGGGGAACCATATATACAGAAAGCGAGAACGCCATACTAACAAACGAACCATCACTAACAACAACAGCTAACCCCTCCCCCCTCCACCTCCCTCCTGGTCATCTCATCATCCTCGCTGCATGTTTCGGCTCGCCCCTCTTCTCATGTCTCTCAGTTTCATCTCATTCATGTCACTTCCTCCCACAGTCACCTCCACGCTCACCTCTTCGTCTTGGTTTCTGCTGTGAGGGATGTGCTATTTAATTAGAATATTCTAGGATAATTTTCTGTTTTATTATGCTCTTTTATGTTCGA
>NC_051413.1:10711976-10712106 GCF_015228065.2 Penaeus monodon
CTATTTTATTTTGCGCTTCCTTACTCATCCTTTTTTTTAATGTTGCATTACTTTCCTGTTTTTCTTGCTGTGAGTTTTGCAAGGTTTGAAATGGTAATGGTAATCGGGTTCTCTCGAATAAAGTTTACTG
>NC_051413.1:10712264-10712505 GCF_015228065.2 Penaeus monodon
ATAATTTGCTAGATTTCAGTAAGTTTTTGTGATAATTAACTAAGATGTATATATTCACTAATTTCTTTACATTAAAAGACATTATTCTACTTTCACATTAATTACAAAAAAAGTGCCATAAAAACAATAACTATAAACTATTAGTGGTGACTTTTATCATCTACTTGTCAAAAATAAGGGACAAACACAGTTATATCTCTTCCCTTTTCTGTTCCTTTTTACATCAGCATGGAAAAGTGGG
>NC_051413.1:10712676-10713382 GCF_015228065.2 Penaeus monodon
GGCATTTAAAACGACAAAGACATCAGCATAACGATATAACCGAAAATCATGACGTCTTTACTTATAAAAGCGATTATATCCTCGTATTTCGAAAGCTGTCCTTTGTTATGCATATATTTCTAGCTAATGGACTAAAATCATATCATCAGCTGATAGATATTGCCAATTTATGCAAAGGAAAGTAAGTTTAAACACTGAGGAGGGTGTACATTGCAATAACTGTCTACAGCAGTGTTTAGGAAGCTACACTTATATTATCCTTTTACGTCTTGATATTCTGTAGTAAATGTTAAACTTTTACAAATATCAATTAATATCTAATACCTTCATTGAAGGCTCTGTTATTAAGCATCTGTCTTTTCATTTAATATATATGCTTAAACGGGCACATACAAACATAATTATGATCTAGATGTATGCATAATGCTTCAGTACAGAATATCAAATGAAATAGATATTTTTATTTGTTATTTTGACAACACCAAATTTCAGTGTTAAAAGGTGAGGTACTACATTCCACCCTACATTCTTTGCTTGGTATGCAATTCATGGTAGATAATGGCAAAAGTTATTTCCACAGAAGGTATCGACAAACCATTGATTATTTTGTGAAATATGATCTTCCTTTAAAGCGTTCAGGTAAGTGACTGAACATTATAGAATTATGCCAGTGACTGTATTAGATAAAGGTAGTCGAGAGATTCAA
>NC_051413.1:10714193-10715731 GCF_015228065.2 Penaeus monodon
TCCCCCCGCCCGCTCGGAAAAAGCGTTTGTGTGTGTGTGAGCGCGCGCGCGTGTTTTAACAGTCACATCTTTTTATATTATTAAGAACTGATATCTTAATTTAATTAGTAACCTGACAAGCAATTATATTGTACAATATAATAGGAAATTTAAAAAATAACGCATCTGATAATTTCCCATAATCTTATTCCCATGAAACAAACATGCCGCATATTCATTGTAAACTCAAAAACCATATATATATGATTCACCTTAAACTATATCACAATTCAAACGTCAGTGAAGTAAATTTTTGTACTAATTCAAAAATTGTGTCCCGACTCATTATTTCACCGGATTCCTCTCCGCGAACGTGCGTTAACATACGTCATTTCCTCTCGGATAAGAGATTTTAATCTGCCTAAACTAGTGTATGTTTGTGCTGCAGTAGAACAAAATTCAGAGGTTGGGGGGCAATGTAATAGAGAGTGAAATATAAGATACATATATCACAGAGTGTGACGGGAAATTTTATGAGGTTCGTTAATATTAATCCAAGAGTTTAGATATTAAATTCGCAAAACTTGCATATGTTTTGCCTGTACTTTAAAAGCTTATGCAGCAAAAGCTATGGTAATTTTTAAAAAATTGATCTACGGTAATTTAGCATTGTGTGTTTTTATTTTGGGAGTAGCAACATTCATGCTTATTTTTTATGTTTATATACAGATTTGATATCTGTATCAAATATACCTGTATGTGTGTAAAAACATGTCTACATTTCCCATTTGTGTATAACAGTTTTGGAGGCGTTGAACATATGTCAACGACATTGTAACGTTTATCATTAAGTTGTGAAAGTGTGGTAGAGCATAAATATTTTAGATACATTATACGAAGATTTTACCCAGGTAAACCTTTTATATAAATGCAACATCGGTAATGTTGTTATGTTACAACGGTATTATATTTCCCTAATTGCCTGATATGAGTAATTATATATAAAAAATCGATATTCAAATTAACGAGGTTACGTAAACAAGGAAAACATGTATTGAAATTGACATATTAGTAGGAAATGGGGTAGAAGCCATATTACAATTCTGAATAATCTCCTCAATAAACACCGTAACTCATATGAAACAAATAGAACGTAATGTTATTACTGTGGAAGAGATAAACCTATGATATAGCAGTTTCACCTTAAGCTGAATCCGCATTTAAAAAACGCCAACAATAGGAATTTCCCCAAATACTTTTAGTCAGACCTGTACATAGAGTTCAATATACCGTTTACTGGTTTGGTTTGTTTACATATCGGTTTTCCCAATATCCTTTAGACTTCAGCGTTACCATAGGGCCCTTTAACCTCCCCAAAACTAAAGTAAGTTTGTGCTGTACTACAAAACGGAGTCAAGGGTTGTGAGGCAATGTAATACAGAGTAAGATATAAGGTGTATATTTACAGTGTGTGACAGGAAATCTTATGGATGTAGACTAATATAAATTCAAAGGTTTTGATATCAAAACCACACATCTGCATTAGCTTATTTTCAAAT
>NC_051413.1:10715758-10716177 GCF_015228065.2 Penaeus monodon
ACATCGTCCGTGTGGTCTGATATGCATTCGTACGTCTATCATTGCAAGAATACCCATGCAAGACAAACGACCTTCTTCGCTCAAGCAGAAAATCGCCTTTTGCCATGACTGTCAGGAAAGCAAGATTCTTCATATCGAAACCACTCCCACCACATTTTCCGGGTGGTAGCGGGGGTCTTAGCGAGCCCCAAGGGAAAACACAGCATCACGTATTTTATGGTTTTGTCCCGCGCATATATATTTTGTGTAACTTTTTGCGCCTTACAGTATTCATTGGTTGTCTTTCTGTTGTTGTTTTGTTTTTCTTTTGTTCATTCAGAATTATATTTTCCTGAACGTAATAGAATGTACTTCATTGCTTACATATCATTAAATTTTAATAGAAAAACTGATTAGTATTTTTTTATCTCCCCCTTCCT
>NC_051413.1:10716206-10716561 GCF_015228065.2 Penaeus monodon
ATCTAAATTACTCTTTCAGTTTTTCCCTTTTCTTTCAATCTCTTTCAATCTCTATCCTTGGGGTACAGTCGCCAAAATCATTCAATAACCCTGATCCTTACACCATCAATACAAAGAAAAATCTGAAACCGTGCTGAAATCCATGCTGAAAAAGGGTAAGATACACGCCCGTCTAACACTAAGTTCTAACGTGATAGATACCCTGATTGTAATCCAAGGTGTCCGTCAAGCTAGGTCAGTAGGTATCATGCATGAAACTCTGACCAACAATGATGTTTGGGAAAAATTTGGATGTTGAAATTGGTATGTAAACCTTTGAGGAGAAATGACTTTTGAAAGTAATTCACTGTATTTT
>NC_051413.1:10717235-10717979 GCF_015228065.2 Penaeus monodon
ATTCTCTTGCTTAAAGTACAGATGAGAGTGTTTTAACAGAAAAGCGATACAGATATATATTACTCTCAATTTATTTGAAATATTATGTTTTCTGCCATGGAATTTTAACTGATTCACAATAAAAACAAATTGCACAGTATATGTAAGCGCGCTTCGCTAAATTATAATTTAAGCGAGGAAATTTTTCCTTCAATTTCGTTTGTATTATTTATCCTTTTGTTTCCCTCCCATTTCACGTAAAAATATTTATTAATATTATTTATTAATATTATTTATTATTATTATTAATATTTATTAATATTATTTATTGATATTATTAATATTTATTAATATTACATCTTCATATTACATCAGGAGATAAATTAATAAATTCTCCTATTCGATATAACTACTATATAATCATACTTACAAGCGTAATTTCCTTCAAAGAGGAAATCCGCTCCCATTTAAAATTGAGATCGAAAGGATTTGGGATTTACCGATACAACACAACCGGTCAGAGCTGGTCGTTCAGAGAAGCTAATTGGCCTGTCATGATCTTGCACCTTGTTAGCATAAGCCTTCTTCGTTTGAGTTTAGAATGAGCGAGTCAATAACCCATCTAATTTTGGACAGAAACTCTACAACGAGTTGATAATTGTTATGAATTGATATTGTTATCAAGAACTGTTGAAATAAACAATGAGCGTGTACAGGTATTTAATAAGTAAATGGAATGAAAGGAAACCTGTACTTAATACTCTC
>NC_051413.1:10718249-10718793 GCF_015228065.2 Penaeus monodon
CTCATTTTCCATACAATCTATCCCTTGATGTAATATTAAAAATAAGCTATACACACTCAAAATTGTAATGCTGAAGGTGTTCCCGGATAGAATTACCTTAGTAAAGGATATTGGGAAAATAACGCACCACTGAAAGAAAAGGAAAAACAAAATGATATATAAGTCTCTTTAACGACGTTCGCGAAATTTTCCATTTTTTATGTATAATGTTTTATCCAGATATCACGTCCATTATTACAGTTATATCAGCTCTGAGCTAGGAGATTTTACCTAGTATTTTTTTAAACCCTTTGGGGGTCGTGAATATTTACTGGAAACTCTATCACTTTGAAACATCTGATACCTATTTAGATATATAACATTATTGCTCCTACAGCAGCGTCCAATATTTTTTTTAGTTTCCTACTCGTCTTTAAAAAACACTCGTTGCTTTACCTCAGTCTGTAAACATAAAAACCTAAGAACATACTGCCATTAGTTTTCTAACGGAGGCTTTTTCTTGGGATCGAAAGAAAGCTACGTCTGTTAATAATGTTGATAATGA
>NC_051413.1:10718822-10719077 GCF_015228065.2 Penaeus monodon
AGATTTCTGCTTATAAACCCTAAGGGTTTGAAAAATGTAATCACTCTTTAATTCGGGGTACTGGCACCATATGTCGCCCATGGTTTGAGAAGTAACCTTTGAGTAAATATAAATCGTTTTTATTTTAATACTAAAATTCAGTGAGGTGTGCGGGACGTTCCCTAAATTTTGGGTTTTAATTCTATAAAGGCAGGTGTCGTGCTGGTGTAATGATTCAGAAGAGCCAGCAAAGTCATTTGCATATTTTGTTAAAAA
>NC_051413.1:10719174-10719477 GCF_015228065.2 Penaeus monodon
AACAGATATAAAAAGTGTTAAAAAAAAAACTAATGGGATGAAAAACCATGTTATACAGCAAATGAAACACAAAAAAACCTAAATAATGAAAAAGACTTAAATGCAAAATACTATATTTAAATTGAGCAAGTAAAACTGAAGCAGACCGTAAATAAAATAGGTAAAAGACTTAAATGTGAAACAGATATTAAGTGAGCAAAAATCAAATACACTATAATTAGGAAAAAAAACATGCAGGAACCTTAAAGAGAAAACTGAACTTAAATGAGCAAATATAAAATTGAATATGATTAATAAAAAATT
>NC_051413.1:10719681-10719770 GCF_015228065.2 Penaeus monodon
TGACATGACACGGACGCGAGCAACATGGATTCTGACTCTTCTTTTGGGCCGATTATTCTGATGCAAACAAAGAGAAATTGCTACGAATG
>NC_051413.1:10719934-10720580 GCF_015228065.2 Penaeus monodon
AAATATAGGTCACAACTATCTTACGGCCAAAACTATCCTGCAATTTTGCCATGGTAGAAAATCAATTACTTTCCTTATATACAAGGTTCCAAAGTTGCTACTAGTTGTCGTATATTTACTTTAGCTTTCCCCTAAGATTGCGTAAAGTTTCTCTCTGTTAAAGAAACTTACCTCTTTTTCTTTCGTGAAACAGGTTTAATTAGTTACTTTGTCTCTTATAAATTGTTCCTTCAATTTAATAGTAAGAACCAATAGTTTTTTTTTTTCCTGGAGGAACATATATATTCCCATTGGATATTTTATTACTGCGAAACATCTCATATTTCGTCACATAAATAACGTTATTGTTCCTACTGGATCATCTTACCACTGTTTTTCTATATTGTCTCTTATAAATTGTTCCTTCAATTTAATAATAAGAACCAATAGTTTTTTTTTTTTTACCTGGAGGAACAAATATATTCCCATTGGATATTTTATTACTGCGAAACATCTCATATTTCGTCACATAAATAACGTTATTGTTCCTACTGGATCATCTTACCACTGTTTTTCTATGGCCTCTTTTCCATCTTCCTCAAATGTACTTATTGCTTCTAGAGCAAATATTACAAAAACCTTGCCCAAGTAAATATTGCCATAAGAT
>NC_051413.1:10720602-10720717 GCF_015228065.2 Penaeus monodon
ACATATCGAAGTAGGAAGTAAGACACACCTATATATAATGTAATATTAGATTAACACTTCATTTCCGTCATCTTTCACTTCGTTGCATATTCAATCTATATCATTAAATCTAAAA
>NC_051413.1:10721772-10722107 GCF_015228065.2 Penaeus monodon
AATCATATTCAATTTTATTATTTGTTTTATTTAATTATTTTTTATTAATCATATTCAATTTTATATTTGCTCATTTAAGTTCAGTTTTCTCTTTAAGGTTCCTGCATGTTTTTTTCCTAATTGTAGTGTATTTGATTTTTGCTCACTTAATATCTGTTTCACATTTAAGTCTTTTACCTATTTTATTTACGGTCTGGTTCAGTTTTACTTGCTCAATTTAAATATAGTATTTTGCATTTAAGTCTTTTTCATTATTTAGGTTTTTGTTGTGTTTCATTTGCTGTATAACATGGTTTTCATCCCATTAGTTTTGTTTAACACTTTTCATATCTGTT
>NC_051413.1:10722202-10723066 GCF_015228065.2 Penaeus monodon
TATTTTTTTAAACAAAACATGCAAATGACCTTTGCTGGCTCTTCTGAATCATTACACCAGCACGACACCTGCCTTTATAGAATTCAAACCAAATTTAGGGAACATACCGCACACCTCACTGAATTTTAGTAGGAGTGAAAACGATTTATATTTACTCAAAGGTTACGTCTCAAACCATGAGCGACATATGGTGCCAGTATCCCGAATTAAACAGTGATTACACGTTCGAACCTTAGGGTTTATAAGCAGCAATCTGAAAGGGGAGAAAAAGAAAAAGATAAGTAATCATTATCAACATTATTAACAGACGTAGCTTTCTTTCGATACCAAGAAACAAGCCTCCGGTAGAAAACTAATGGCAGTATGTTCTTAGGTTTTATATGTTTACAGACTGAGGTAAAAGCAACGAGTGTATTTTAAGACGAGTAGGAAACTAAAAAAAAATATTGGACGCTGCTGTAGGAGCAATAATGTTATATATCTGAATAGGTATCAGATGTTTCAAAGTGATAGAGTTTCCGAGTAGAATATTCACGATCCCCAAGGTGAAAAAATACTAGGTCAAATCTCCTAGCTCAGAGCTGATATAACTGTAATAATGGACGTGATATCTGGATAAAAACATTATACATAAAAAAATGGAAAATTTCGCGAACGTCGTTAAAGAGACTTATATATCATTTTGTTTTTCCTTTTCTTTCAGTGGTGCGTTATTTTCCCAATATCCTTTACTAAGGTAATTCTATCCGGGAACACCTTCAGCATTACAATTTTGAGTGTGTATAGCTTATTTTTAATATTACATCAAGGGATAGATTGTATGGAAAATGAGGGACCTTTTTCACCGCACATCTACACAAACCT
>NC_051413.1:10723258-10723374 GCF_015228065.2 Penaeus monodon
CACTTATCTTTCTATATACATATAGATAGAGAGATATTAAGATACATGTTTCCTTTCATTCCATTTACTTAATTAAAATACCTGTACACGCTCATTGTTTATTTCAACAGTTCTTG
>NC_051413.1:10723404-10724085 GCF_015228065.2 Penaeus monodon
CTCGTTGTAGAGTTTCTGTCCAAAATTAGATGGGTTATTGACTCGCTCACTCTAAACTCAAACGAAGAAGGCTTATGCTAACAAGGTGCAAGATCATGACAGGCCAATTAGCTTCTCTGAACGACCAGCTCTGACCGGTTGTGTTGTATCGGTAAATCCCAAATCCTTTCGATCTCAATTTTAAATGGGAGCGGATTTCCTCTTTGAAGGAAATTACGCTTGTAAGTATGATTATATAGTAGTTATATCGAATAGCGGATTTCCTTTATGAAGGAAATTACGCTTCTAAGTATGCTTACATAGTAGTTATATCGAATAGGAGAATTTATTAATTTATCTCCTGATGTAATATGAAGATGTAATATTAATAAATATTAATAATATCAATAAATAATATTAATAAATATTAATAATAATAATAAATAATATTAATAAATATTTTTACGTGAAATAGGAGGGAAACAAAAGGATAAATAATACAAACGAAATTGAAGGAAAAATTTCCTCGCTTTAATTATAATTCAGCGAAGCGCGCTTACATATACTGTGCAATTTGTTTTTATTGTGAATCAGTTAAAATTCCATGGCAGAAAATATAATATTTCAAATAAATTGAGAGTAATATATATCTGTATCGCTTTTCTGTTAAAACACTCTCATCTGTACTTTAAGCAAGAGAAT
>NC_051413.1:10724689-10725219 GCF_015228065.2 Penaeus monodon
AGGAATATGAAATATCGCCATTAACTACTGAATAATACAGTGAATTACTTTCCAAAAGTCATTTCTCCTCAAAGGTTACATACCAATTTCAACATCCAAATTTCCGAAACATCATTGTTGGTCAGAGTTTCATGCATGAATACCTACTGACCTAGCTTGAGCGGACACCTTGGATTACAATCAGGGTATCTATCAACGTTAGAACTTAGTGTTAGACGGGCGTGTATCTTACCCTTTTTCAGCATGGATTTCAGCACGGTTTCAGATTTTTCTTTGTATTGATGGTGTAAGGATCAGGGTTAGTTGAATGATTTTGGCGACTGTACACCTAAGGATAGAGATTGAAAGAGATTGAAAAGAAAGGAAAAACTGAAAGAGTAGATTTAGATGATAATATAATAACAGTAAGATAAACTAAAGGAAAGGGGGAGATAAAAAAAAATACTAATCAGTTTTCTATTGAAATTTAATGATATGTAAGCAATGAAGTACATTCTATTAAGTTCAGGAAAATATAATTCATGAATGGG
>NC_051413.1:10725255-10725512 GCF_015228065.2 Penaeus monodon
CGATGAATACTGTAAGGCGCAAAAAGTTACACAAAATATATATGCGCGGGACAAAGCCATAAAATACGTGATGCTGTGTTTTCCCTTGGACTCGCTAAGACCTCGCTACCACCCGGAAAAATGTGGTGGGAGTGGTTTCGATATGAAGAATCTTGCTTTCCTGACAGTCATGGCAAAAGGCGATTTTCTGCTTGAGCGAAGAAGGTCGTTTGTCTTGCATGGGGTATTCTTGCAATGATAGACGTACGAATGCATAT
>NC_051413.1:10725562-10727769 GCF_015228065.2 Penaeus monodon
ATTTGAAAATAAGCTAATGCAGATGTGTGGTTTTGATATCAAAACCTTTGAATTTATATTAGTCTAACATCCATAAGATTTCCTGTCACACACTGTAAAATATACACCTTATATCTTACTCTGTATTACATTGCCTCACAACCCTTGACTCCGTTCGTAGTACAGCACAAACCTTACTTTAGTTTTGGCAGGTTAAGGCCGTATGGTTAACGCTGAAGTCTAAAGGATATGGAAATCCGATATGTAAACAAACCAAGCCAGTAAACGGTATATTGAACTCTATGTACAAGGTCTGACTAAAAGTATTTGGGAAATTCCTACTGTTGGCGTTTTAACTGCGGATTCAGCTTAAAGGTGAATCTGCTATATCATAGGTTTATCTCTTCCACAGTAAATAACATTACGTTCTATTTGTTTCATAATGAGTTACGGTGTTTATTGAGGAGATTATTCAGAATTGTAATATGGCTTCTACCACATTTCCTTCTAATATGTCAATTTCAGTACATGTTCCTTGTTACGTAACCTCGTTAATTTGAAATATCGATGTTTATATATAATTATTCATATCAGGCAATTAGGGAAATATAATACCGTTGTAACATAACAACATTACCGATGTTGCATTTATATAAAAGGTTTACCTGGGTAAAATCTTTCGTATAATGTATCTAAATATTTATGCTCTACCACACTTTCACAACTGAATGATAAACGTTACAATGTCGTTGACATATGTTCAACGCCTCCAAAACTGTTATACACAAATGGAAGTGTAGACATGTTTTTACACACATACAGGTATATTTGATACAGATATCAAAATACTGTATATAAACAATAAAAAATAAGCATGAATGTTGCATACTCAACATAAACACACACAATGCTAAATTACCGTAGATCAATTTTAAATATTACCATAGCTATGCTGCATAACCTTTCAATATACAGGCAAACAGATGCAAGTGTACTAATTTGATATCTAAACTCCTGGGATTAATATTAACTAACCTCTAAAAATTTCCTGTCACACTCTGTAATATATATATCTTATATTTCACTCTCTATTACATTGCCCCGCAACCTCTGAATTTGTTCATACTGCAGCACAAACATACACTAGTTTAGGCAGATTAAGATCTCTTTGATCCGAGAGGAAAATGACGTATGGTTAACGCAGACGTTCAGCGGAAAGAGAAATCCGGTGTGGAAATAAATGAAGTCGGGACAAAATATTTTGAAATCTATGTACAGAAATTGACTTCGCTGACGTTTGAATTGTGAATATAGTTTTAAGGTGAATCATATATATTATGGTTTTATAGAGTTGTACAATGAATATTGCGGCATGTTTGTTTCATGGTGAATAAAGGATTATTGAGGAAATTACTCAGAATTGCGTTATTGTTTTTAACACGTTTCCTTTTATATTAATATCAATATATCTTGCTTGTCAGGTTACTAAGTTAAATTTAAGATATCAGTTCTTAAATAATATAAATAGATGTGACTGTTAATACACGCGCGCGCGCTCACACACACACACAAACGCTTTATCCGAGCGCGCGCGGATAAACGAATATATACGTGTAAGTTAGATATCTAAACTCTTCAACTTAGATTACCCTTACGTCATAAAACTTCCTGTCACCTGTCGCAAGAAATATACCCTATATTTCGCAAGCTCTGAATATATTCGTACCCCGGCGCAAGAATATCCTAGTTCATGCAGGTTAAGGACTTTGATCCGAAAGGCAGATGACGGATGGTTAACACTGGAGTCCAACAGGAATGGAAACCCGGTATGTAAACACGTCAGATCCGGAAACGGTATATTGAAATCTATGTACAATCTCTTGACTTAAAATACTTCGAAAATTCATATCGTTGGCGTTTGACTAACAAATTCATTTTGAAGGTGAATTTGTTATATTATGGTTGTATGTCTTTCACAGAATTGTAGAATGAATATTGTGATATATTTGTATCGTAAGAATAATGGAATATTGAGGAAATTATTCAGAATTTGTAAGATTGTTGTAAGTACATTATCCGCTA
Organism: Penaeus monodon; assembly: GCF_015228065.2. Taxonomy (NCBI): domain Eukaryota; kingdom Metazoa; phylum Arthropoda; class Malacostraca; order Decapoda; family Penaeidae; genus Penaeus; species Penaeus monodon. Next base: position 10,727,624 of record NC_051413.1, read on the forward strand.
ATACGTTCGTGTCATTTCTCCTTCCATCTGAGGTGACCCTGTTCATTTGAAATGTCGGTTCTTATATAAATCTATTCATGTCAGACATTCCGTTGAAATACAGCACGGTGTAACTTTGCCGAAGTTACAGATATGTAGAAGGTTTA
>NC_051413.1:10728007-10728117 GCF_015228065.2 Penaeus monodon
CGTATTACACAGTTAAGTGATAACTCTACACTGTTGTTATTAACATACGTTTATCGCAATTCCACAAACAGTATAATGCTATATACAAATCGACACATACGTGCGCGCAC
>NC_051413.1:10728256-10728730 GCF_015228065.2 Penaeus monodon
CATGAGCTTAGACACAAACACACTCAAATTTGAAAATAAACAGATGTATATGTGTGATTCTGAAATTCATAACACTGTCGTTTAATTTAAGAATTCAGTTTGAAGGAGAATTATTATAATATGTTTTTATTTGTTTCACAGAATTGTAGAATATTACTGCATTATACTTGTTTCATAGTGAAATATGGAATACTGAGGAAGTTGCTTTTAGCACATTACCAACTAATAGATTAGTTTCAGTACTTCTAGTTTGTTTTTAAATCTAAAATATCTGTTTGGGTGTAGAAAATTGTAGTGTATGTAATTCTTAAATTTATTTCATCACACAATTAAGTGATAACTCTGCAGTTGTGTATGACTTTATAGAAATAGACGTTTACAGATATATATAGACACACACACACTAATACAAATATGAAATATTATATATAAACAATAAGAATAGACAAGGCTGTTAGATACTATGCTTAGAAC
>NC_051413.1:10728788-10729225 GCF_015228065.2 Penaeus monodon
CGCTAAACTACTGTGGATCAATATCATAAACAAACCTTACGTAGACAGACTAAAATTCCCTAAAAGCCTCACTTCCGCGGTTACCGTTGTAGCAGGCACGGAATGAAGGTATTCAGTATTGGGAATCCCGCTTCACTGTATGGAATAGCACAAGCCGTGTCTTGTCGAGAGAAAATTAACGTTTGTATACTGTTCTAAGATAATGTTTATATCTTCATTATTTGATTTTTGTTGTGTTGTATATTGGAATGTTGAGGCTATATATGGACAGAAAATTATTATTAAATACTAATATAATTTATTTTGTTGTGTAGGTAATGTATATTTGTAAACAGTTTCATAATTTGATTATGTCTATGCAATCTGTAATTTCAGGAATTCAGAGTAAGATATTAGTGTAACATGAGTAAAATTGACATGGAGTTATGTGAGGATTA
>NC_051413.1:10729382-10729590 GCF_015228065.2 Penaeus monodon
GCGGTGGTGATGGTGTAACAGCAAAATAGAATATCCCAAATTTAGCTCAATTTTCGAAACAGACAAAATACATTTCTTCAGTGTTTGTTTTAAAATATAGTATAAGACACCCACATAGAAATTAAAATATCAGGAGAAAGATGTTAATAACATATGCAAATTTCTTTGTAACTGATTACATATTTTGTACAGTGTTTTTTTTTTTTTT
>NC_051413.1:10729687-10729947 GCF_015228065.2 Penaeus monodon
TTGTGCATTTTGTATGTTTTTGTATAATGAACTTTTAAAAGTATCAGCATACCTAAACAATTTCCAATCCCTGTATCGAGACAAACCGAGAATCAAAGAGTATATCGTAAAACATTATTTTACAAGATTTTCTTTTACCTTTTCTGTCAGTAACAGTATTTGATACTATTTAGGACGTACCCTTCATGCTATACATGAAGACATCATTTTGCTAGAATTCCAAATTTTCCCAAAAGCCATAAAATCAAATGTTTTTCTGC
>NC_051413.1:10730000-10730447 GCF_015228065.2 Penaeus monodon
CATGCGTCCGATACCTTGAAAGTAGAGTCTCTGAATATGGCTGTGCAATCTGGTTATGAGACTTCATTGGAACATAAAATCATTACCCTCAGCATTTTTCAGAGTTCTAGTAACATTATTCCCTCAGTTGATAATTTAGGGATATAAATGGATTTCTGGAACCGGATCGCGTTGGTAGAATAATTTAATTCAATATAACTTTACTTTCGGGAGAAACCGGTTAACGAAAATATTCGATATTCTATGGTATGGATATCATTGAATTATTTATATATCCTCCCACATATCGTAAAACCTTTAGATATGAATTCTAAACGGAGATGAAAGAGGAAACAGCAGTGTGAACGTTAATTGAACATTCTATTTTAGTAATATTATTGGATTTTTGATGACATATGACCTCGCCTGAAAGAGAATAGTGATATACAAATTTACCTGTTAAAAATC
>NC_051413.1:10730493-10730600 GCF_015228065.2 Penaeus monodon
TATTTTAATTTCTTTCACAATACATGTGATGCTTCGTGATTATTTAATTCATATAAATCTCAACAAGAACAAGGAAAAAGGGCCTTAAATTAAATACTAAGAAGAAC
>NC_051413.1:10730729-10730871 GCF_015228065.2 Penaeus monodon
GAGGTTAATCATAAATTTACCCACACAATTACCTATTAATACACCTGCCAGTTTTTCCTCCATTCTTGTATTGATTTCATCTTCCATTTGTTTTCCTCAGCATTATGAGTTTCATACCGACATAATCATCTCTTAATTGCTC
>NC_051413.1:10730891-10731063 GCF_015228065.2 Penaeus monodon
GAGCCAGGTTTAGGAGGCGGAGGAGGGTTTACACTGAGGTCTAACCGGAATGGAAATTCGATAGGGAGACAGGGGGTGAGCTCGGGATGGGCTGATGGCCCTCTCGCACGAGCTCTGACGTGCAGCGTTATTTCGAAAATTCTGGAATAGTTGATGCACTCCTACAGAAAGG
>NC_051413.1:10731289-10731474 GCF_015228065.2 Penaeus monodon
GATGCTTCTTCCCTATACTACTATGTCAACGTTCCCGTGAAAAAGTTTCAATGACCATCAGATCTCTACTTATTAAAAAAAAAAAAAAGATTCTTCATTGCTACAGTATTGCTCTATTTTTTCCACTTACCGTTCTCTTATTATCAGTTAAATCAAGTGTTCTCTTTCTTCCGTTTATCCCTTCA
>NC_051413.1:10732175-10732356 GCF_015228065.2 Penaeus monodon
AAAAAATTAAAATAACAAAAAGAAAAACACTGAAAAATGAAAAAGAAAGGAAGGGGGAAAAAAAGGAAAACGGTAAAAAAAGGGGAAAAATTTTCTTTTTTTTTTTTAATAAGTAGAGATCTGATGGTCATTGCAACTTTTTCACGGGAACGTTGACATAGTAGTATAGGGAAGAAGCATC
>NC_051413.1:10732600-10732930 GCF_015228065.2 Penaeus monodon
CTTTCTGTAGGAGTGCATCAACTATTCCAGAATTTCCGAAATAACGCTGCACGTCAGAGCTCGTGCGAGAGGGCCATCAGCCCATCCCGAGCTCACCCCCTGTCTCCCTATCGAATTTCCATTCCGGTTAGACCTCAGTGTAAACCCTCCTCCGCCTCCTCAACCTGGCTCGGAGGAGGAGGAGGCGGGAGCAATTAAGAGATGATTATGTCGGTATGAAACTCATAATGCTGAGGAAAACAAATGGAAGCTGAAATCAATGCAAGCATGGAGGAAAAACTGGCAGGTGTATTAATAGGTAATTGTGTGGGTAAATTTATGATTAACCTC
>NC_051413.1:10733066-10733663 GCF_015228065.2 Penaeus monodon
GTTCTTCTTAGTATTTAATTTAAGGCCCTTTTTCCTTGTTGTTGTTGAGACTTATATGAATTAAATAATCACGAAGCATCACATGTATAGTGAAAGAAATTAAAATACTTTCTATATACACTTTTTCTTTCACTTTCTCTCTCTGTCTCTTGATTTTTAACAGGTAAATTGTATATCACTATTCTCTTTCAGGCGAGGTCATAGGTCATCAGAAATCCAACAATATTACTAAAATAGAATGTTCAATTAACGTTCATACTGCTGTTTCCTCTTTCATCTCCGTTTAGAATTCATGTCTAAAGGTTTTACGATATGTGGGAGGATATATAAATAATTCAGTGATATCCATACCATAGAATATCGAATATTTTCGTTAACCGGTTTCTCCCGAAAGTAAAGTTATATTGAATTAAATTATTCTACCAACGCGATCCGGTCCCAGAAATCCATTTATATCCCTAAATTATCAACTGAGGGAATAATGTTAATAGAACTCTGAAAAATGCTGAGGGTAATGATTTTATGTTCCAATGAAGTCTCATAACCAGATTGCACAGCCATATTCAGAGACTCTACTTTCAAGGTATCGGACGCATG
>NC_051413.1:10733742-10734013 GCF_015228065.2 Penaeus monodon
GCAGAAAAACACTAAGAAAAACATTTTATTTTATGGCTTTTGGGAAAATTTGGAATTCTAGCAAAATGATGTCTTCATGTATAGCATGAAGGGTACGTCCTAAATAGTATCAAATACTGTTACTGACAGAAAAGGAAAAAGAAAATCTTGTAAAATAATGTTTTACGATATACTCTTTGATTCTCGGTTTGTCTCGATACAGGGATTGGAAATTGTTTAGGTATGCTGATACTTTAAAAGTTCATTATGCAAAAACATACAAAATGCACAA
>NC_051413.1:10734115-10734313 GCF_015228065.2 Penaeus monodon
CTGTAGAAAATATGTAATCAATTACAAAGAAATTTGCATATGTTATTAATATTTTTCTCCTGATATTTTAATTTCTATGTGGGTGTCTTATACTATATTTTAAAAGAAACACTGAAGAAATGTACGAATATTTTGTCTGTTTCGAAAATTGAGCTAAATTTGGGATATTCTATTTTGCTGTTACACCATCACCACCGC
>NC_051413.1:10734482-10734917 GCF_015228065.2 Penaeus monodon
TAATCCTCACAACTCCATGTCAATTTTACTCATGTTACACTAATATCTTACTCTGAATTCCTGAAATTACAGATTGCATAGACATAATAAAATTATGAAACTGTTTACAAATATACATTACCTACACAACAAAATAAATTATATTAGTATTTAATAATAATTTTCTGTCCATATATAGCCTCAACATTCCAATATACAACACAACAAAAAAATAAAATAATGAAGACATAAACATTATCTTAGAACAGTATACAAACGTTAATTTTCTCTCGACAAGACACGGCTTTTGCTATTCCATACAGTGAAGCGGGATTCCCAATACTGAATACCTTCATTCCGTGCCTGCTACAACGGTAACCGCGGAAGTGAGGCTTTTAGGGAATTTTAGTCTGTCTACGTAAGGTTTGTTTATTATGATCCCAGTAGTTTAGCGGG
>NC_051413.1:10735025-10735453 GCF_015228065.2 Penaeus monodon
ATTTTGTGGTTCTAAGCGTATATTAACAGCTTGTTTTTTCTTATTGTTTATATAATTTTTATATTTGTATTAGTGTGTGTGTGTTTAATTATCGTAAACGTCTATACGTCATACACAACTGCAGGTTATCTTTTTTTGTTGTGAAATAAATTTAAAAATTTACAACACAAAATTTTTCCTCACCAAACAATATTTTAGTTTTAAAAACAAACTAGAAGTACTGAAACTAACCTATTAGTTGTAAGGGCAAAAAGCAACTTCCTCAGTTTTCCCATTTTTCACTATAAAAACAAGTATGATACGTAATATTCACAATTCTTGAAACAAAAAAAAAACATTTATAAAATTTTCCCTTTCAAATAAATTCTTAATTAGACACAGTTTTATGAATTTCAGAATAAAACCATAATTCTGTTTATCTTAAAATT
>NC_051413.1:10736133-10736227 GCF_015228065.2 Penaeus monodon
ACACATTTAAAGTGATATCCACTGTTTTATTAACTACTTTTATCGCAATTCCAAAAACATATAAGCTATTAAAAAATCGAACATACGTGCGCGC
>NC_051413.1:10736507-10736876 GCF_015228065.2 Penaeus monodon
CATGAGCTTAGACCACAAACACACTCAAATTTGAAGATAAACAGATATATATGTGTGATTCTGAAATTCATAACACTGTCGTCTAATTTAAGAATTCAGTTTGAAGGTGAATTATTATAATATGTTTTTATTTGTTTCACAGAATTGTAGAATATTACTGTATCATACTTGTTTCATAGTGAAAGGGAATACTGAGGAAGTTGCTTTTTAGCACATTCCCAACAAATAGGTTAGTTTCAGTATTCTATTTTGTTTTTAAATCTAAAATATCTGTTTGGGTGTAGAAAATTGTAGTGTATGTAATTCTTAAATTTATTTCATCACACAATTAAATGATAACTCTGCAGTTGTGTATGACGTATAGACGTT
>NC_051413.1:10737097-10737534 GCF_015228065.2 Penaeus monodon
CGCTAAACTACTGGGATCATTCATAAACAAACCTTACGTAGACAGACTAAATTCCCTAAAAGCCTCACTTCCGGGGTTACCGTTGTAGCAGGCACGGAAATAAAGGTATTCAGTATTTGGGAATCCCGCTTCACTGTATGGAATGCAAAAGCCGTGTCTTGTCGAGAGAAAATTAACTTTTTGTATACTGTTCTAAGATAATGTTTATGCCCTTCATTATTTTATTTTTTTTTTTGTGTTGTATATTGGAATGTTGAGGCTATATATGGACAGAAAATTATTATTAAATACTAATATAATTTATTTTGTTGTGTAGGAAATGTATATTTGTAAACAGTTTCATAATTTTATTATGCCCTATGCAATCTGTAATTTCAGGAATTCAGAGAAAGATATTGTGTAACATGAGTAAAATTGACATGGAGTTGTGAGGATTA
>NC_051413.1:10737705-10737901 GCF_015228065.2 Penaeus monodon
GCGGTGGTGATGGTGTAACAGCAAAATAAAATATCCAAATTTAGCTCAATTTTCGAAACAGAAAAAATATTCGTACATTTCTTCAGTGTTTCTTTTAAATATAGTAAAGACACCCACATAGAAATTAAAATATCAGGAGAAAAATTTTAAATAACATATGCAAATTTCTTTGTAATTGATTACATATTTTCTACAG
>NC_051413.1:10738002-10738288 GCF_015228065.2 Penaeus monodon
TTGTGCATTTTGTATTTTTTTGCATAATGAACTTTTAAAGTATCAGCATACCTAAACAATTTCCAATCCCTTTTATCGAGACAAACCGAGAATCAAAGAGTATATCGTAAAACATTATTTTACAAGATTTTTTTTTTCCCTTTTCTGTCAGTAACAGTATTTGATACTATTTAGGACGTCCCCTTTTCATGCTATACATGAAGACATCATTTTGCTAAAATTTCCCAAAATTTTTTCCCAAAAGCCATAAAATAAAATGTTTTTCTTAGTGTTTTTCTGCGTGTTT
>NC_051413.1:10738362-10738807 GCF_015228065.2 Penaeus monodon
CATGCGTCCGATACCTTGAAAGTAGAGTCTCTGAATATGGCTGTGGAATCTGGTTATGAGACTTCATTGGAAAAATAAATCATTACCCTCAGCATTTTTCAGATTTTCTATTAACATTATTCCCTCAGTTGATAATTTAGGGATATAAATGGATTTCTGGGCCCGGGATCGCTTTGGTAGAATAATTTAATTAAATATAACTTTACTTTGGGGAGAAACCGGTTAACGAAAATATTCGATATTCTATGGTATGGATATCACTGAATTTTTTATATTCCTCCCACATATCGTAAAACCTTTAGACATGAATTCTAAACGGAGATGAAAGAGGAAACAGCAGTATAAACGTTAATTGAACATTCTATTTTAGAAATATTGTTGGATTTCTGTGACCTATGCCCCTCGCCTGAAAGAGAATGTGATATACAATTTACCTGTTAAAATC
>NC_051413.1:10739103-10739427 GCF_015228065.2 Penaeus monodon
GAGGTTAATCAAAAATTTACCCACACAATTCCCTATTAATACACCTGCCAGTTTTTCCTCCATGCTTGCATTGATTTCACTTCCTTTTGTTTTCCTCAGCATTATGATTTTTCATACCGACATAATCCATCTCTTAATTGCTCCCCCCTCCTCCTCCTCCGAGCCCGGTTGAGGGGGCGGAGGAGGGGTTTACACTGAGGTCTAACCGGGAATGGAAATTCGATAGGGAGACAGGGGGGGAGCTCGGGATGGGCTGATGGCCCTCTCGCACGAGCTCTGACGTGCAGCGTTATTTCGGAAATTCTGGAATAGTTGATGCACTCC
>NC_051413.1:10739679-10739913 GCF_015228065.2 Penaeus monodon
GATGCTTCTTCCCTATACTACTATGTCAACGTTCCCGTGAAAAAGTTGCAATGACCATCAGATCTCTACTTATTAAAAAAAAAAAAATCTTTGTCTTAATCCTTCACTCAAGCTAAGTCTCTACACGTGCAGCTTATGATTCTTCATTGCTACAGTATTGCTCTATTTTTTCCACGTGCTGTTCTCTTATTATCAGTTAAATCAAGTGTTCTCTTTCTTCCGTTTATCCCTTCA
>NC_051413.1:10743153-10743441 GCF_015228065.2 Penaeus monodon
CAACCTTCAGCAGATCTTGGATGTTTCTTGGTCTGGCCTCTTGCAATCTAACACATTCATTTCACTTTAACTCGGAAAATGTCTGCCTGTTAGCAAGAGCCGTCATTACGCACAGAATAATCATTTTCATAAATTCCAGCAAGTATTCGCAAATATACCCTTAATACGTCAGTGTAATCACTTCCGCTCTCTGTAAAATTATTTTGAGTTATATAGTTATAGACGTCGCCTGCCGCCATTCCCACACTGTTCGCATGTTTAAATATCTTGACAGCGTATTTCGGATCT
>NC_051413.1:10743542-10744440 GCF_015228065.2 Penaeus monodon
TGCACAGAGCTCTTGATATTAGTGCAGTCTTACCTTGAAACAAACTCAGCCGAATAAATTTCAGCAGGAAACAAACAGTTCATAAAACCATATCTTACTGCACAAAGCGAACTGAGATCGCGGCCAAATTGTCAAATCCAACAATTTACAGATTCAGATATAACTCTGCACAAACAGCGACTGGCTTGCCCTGGTTTTCCATGATGTTGGTTTCCAGATTTATTCTTTTTTTCTCTCTTTTTTATGAATTTTTATCAACAGATAGGAAAAAAGACTTTACACTTTTATATTTATATCTATACCTGCCTGAGTTGATGAATTATACACTTTTTCTTGTTTGTTTGTTTGTTGCTTTATCATATAGATTGCCAAAGGAAGGTCAACATATCTGAATACATATTTCTCTTATGACTACAATGCTAAAATGAAGACCTCTGCCATAACAATGCTAATCTTTATATTTACCCCCCGTGATTGCAGAATAATTGCATTTAACTGATTAATTGAAAGTACAGAAATCGCACTTTTTATTTCCTTTGTATATATTACATTAAGCGTCTCGACCGTAATATATAATGTCACTATCATCTTCAAAACAGTGATCCGGATTACGAAATATATCGTCAACAACCTCTTGAAAACAAAATATATATAGGAACACTCTCCCTATTAGTTTGGTCTTTGCCTATTAATACTATAGCTTCCCCTTCACTTCAACATCAAACAGAAAACGAGGATTAGGGGGAAAATTTTCAAACAAGATGGTAATTATAATATGATTTTTCTTCGGTAATCGTTTCAAGCATTTTCCCAGTAGCCTTCTCATAATTTTTCCAGTAGTCACTTCAAGTTTTTCCCCTCTACTTATAAGCTTTTTACTTCTATAGCCCTTTTCAAG
>NC_051413.1:10744509-10744634 GCF_015228065.2 Penaeus monodon
GACACGTTTGCAATTTTTTTGGTATAAATCTCGCGTCATGGGAGGTGGGCTAAACATAACGAAGTGGATTTTAATGATATTTTAATATTTATTTTCCGACTTGCTGGGGATTGGAACCCTAACAA
>NC_051413.1:10744827-10745031 GCF_015228065.2 Penaeus monodon
TTTTTTTTTTGTGTGTTGTGGGTGGTGCCAAACTGTATCGAGACAAACGAGATCAAAGAGTATTCGTAAAACATTATTTAAAGATTTTTTTTTCCTTCTGTAGTACAGATTTGATACTATTTAGGACGTACCCTTATGCTATAATGAGACATCATTTTGCTAGATTCAAATTTCCCAAAAGCATAAAATCATGTTTTCTGCGTG
>NC_051413.1:10745064-10745633 GCF_015228065.2 Penaeus monodon
CGGGGGTAGTGCGTGTGTGTGCATGCGTCCGATACCTTGAAAGTAGAGTCTCTGATATGGCTGTGCAATTGGTTATGAGACTTCATTGGAACATAAATCATTACTCAGCTTTTTCAGAGTTCTATAACATTATTCCCAGTGATAATTTAGGATATAAATGGATTTCTGGACCGGATCGCGTTTTAGAATAATTAATTCAATATAATTTACTTTCGGGGAAACCGGTTAACGAAAATATTCGATTTCTTGGTATGGATATCATGAATTATTTATATATCCTCCCACATATCGTAAACCTTTAGATGAATCTAACGGAGATGAAAGAGGAAACAGGCAGTATGAACGTTAATGAACATTCTATTTAGTATATTTGGATTCTATTGACCAATGACCTCGCCTGAAGAGAATAGTGATATACAATTTACCTGTTAAAAATCAAGAGACGGAGAGAAATTGCAAAGAAAAAGTGTATATGAAAGTATTTTTAATTTCTTTCACTATACATGTGATGCTTCGTGATTATTTAATTCATATAAGTCTCACAACAACAAGGAAAAGGGCTTAAATTA
>NC_051413.1:10745771-10746128 GCF_015228065.2 Penaeus monodon
ACTAGAGGTGTAATCATAAATTTCCCCAAATTACCTATTATACACCTGCCATTTTTCTCCATGCTTGATGATTCACTCCATTGTGTTTCCTCAGCATTATGAGTTTCAAAAAGGACATAATCATCTCTTTAATTGCTCCCGCCTCCTCCTACTCCAGCCAGGTTAGAGGCGGAGGAGGGTTACACTGAGGTCTAACCGAATGAAATTCGATAGGGACAGGGGGTGAGCTCGGATGGGCTGATGGCCTCTCGCACGAAGCTCTGACGTGCAGCGTTATTTCGAAAATTCGGAATAGTTAATGCACTCTACAGAAAGGCGCTCGAGCATACACGTACACGATTACACTCAGCATATGTA
>NC_051413.1:10746169-10746542 GCF_015228065.2 Penaeus monodon
CAACACTATTTGCACAAAATGTGTTTGGGTCTGTATGTATATGTTGATTGGTGTATACGTGTGTGTGCATGTTTGGATGGGCTGTATTTGTCTCCTGTTAGTTGATTGCCACAACGATTCTATTTGATTTTCCACCTATTCAGTGAGCTTCTCCGCTAACTATCTATGTCACACGTTCCTCCGAAACAAGTTGCAATGACCACGATCTCTACTTATTACAAAAAAAAAATTTTGTCTGATCTATACTCAGCTAAGTCTTAACGTGCAGCTTATGATTTTCATGTCACAGATATGCTTGATTTTCCACGTGCGTGTGTTCTCCTATTATCATGTTGAAATCCAAGTTGTCTCTTTCATTCCGTTATCCCTTCAT
>NC_051413.1:10749751-10750040 GCF_015228065.2 Penaeus monodon
CAACCTTCAGCAGATCTTAGATGTTTCATGGTCTGGCCTCTTGCAATCTAACACATTCATTTCACTTTAACTCGAAAAATGTCTCTGCCTGTTAGCAAGAGCCATCATTACGCACAGAATAATCATTTTCATAAATTCCCCGCAAGTATTCGCAAAATACCCTTAATACGTCGTGTAATCACTTCCGCTCTCTGTAAAATTATTTTGAGTTATATAGTTATAGACGTCGCCTGCCGCCATTCCCACACTGTTCGCATGTTTAAATATCTTGACAGCGTATTTCGGATCT
>NC_051413.1:10750162-10751057 GCF_015228065.2 Penaeus monodon
TGCACAGAGCTCTTGATATTAGTGCAGTCTTACCTTGAAACAAACTCAGCCGAATAAATTTCAGCAGGAAACAAACAGTTCATAAAACCATATCTTACTGCACAAAGCGAACTGAGATCGCGGCCAAATTGTCAAATCCAACAATTTACAGATTCAGATATAACTCTGCACAAACAGCGACTGGCTTGCCCTGGTTTTCCATGATGTTGGTTTCCAGATTTATTCTTTTTTTCTCTCTTTTTTATGAATTTGATCAACAGATAGGGAAAAAAAGACTTTACACTTTTATATTTATATCTATACCTGCCTGAGTTGATGAATTATACACTTTTTCTTGTTTGTTTGTTTGTTGCTTTATCATATAGATTGCCAAAGGAAGGTCAACATATCTGAATACATATTTTCTTATGACTACAATGCTAAAATGAAGACCTCTGCCATAACAATGCTAATCTTTATATTTACCCCCCGTGATTGCAGAATAATTGCATTTAACGATTAATTGAAAAATACAGAACGCACTTTTTATTTCCTTTGTAAATATTACATTAAGCTTCTCGACCGTAATATATAATGTCACTATCATCTTCAAAACAGTGATCCGGAATACGAAATATATCGTCAACAACCTCTTGAAAACAAAATATATATAGGAACACTCTCCCTATTAGTTTGGTCTTTGCCTATTAATACTATAGCTTCCCCTTCACTTCAACATCAAACAGAAAACGAGGATTAGGGGGAAAAATTTCAAACAAGATGGTAATTATAATATGATTTTTCTTGGTAATCGTTTCAAGCATTTTCCCAGTAGCCTTCTCATAATTTTTCCAGTAGTCACTTCAAGTTTTTCCCCTCTACTTATAAGCTTTTTACTTCTGTAGCCCTTTTCAAG
>NC_051413.1:10751123-10751258 GCF_015228065.2 Penaeus monodon
AACGACACGTTTGCAATTTTTTTGGTATAAATCTCGCGTCATGGGAGGTGGGCTAAACATAACGAAGTGGATTTTAATGATATTTTAATATTTATTTCTCAGTACCTGCTCGGGGATGTGGTAACCATAACAAAG
>NC_051413.1:10752230-10752356 GCF_015228065.2 Penaeus monodon
CTCGAAAAACTTGGCTTTTCCCCGATAATTCCCTTGAAATGAAGGCTAAGCTTACGTTTTGTCTTAAAGAAATTGGACCGACAAGTTGTTAACGGTCGGAACTAGATATTGAGGAAGAGATCTCAT
>NC_051413.1:10756501-10756626 GCF_015228065.2 Penaeus monodon
GCCTTCTATCATTATCATTGTTATTCTATGTTCATACCCTATGCTTACTTGCTTTTGTTCTGTTTTTTGTTCCTGTCTCGTCATCTATTTACTTAATGATATTTACTTACCTTGTTGACATTCCT
>NC_051413.1:10757185-10757250 GCF_015228065.2 Penaeus monodon
CATTTAGTTAGAATTTAAAGATTAGATATTCCTTGTTACACAATCCACTCCCCTTTGTTAATCTA
>NC_051413.1:10758545-10758782 GCF_015228065.2 Penaeus monodon
GCGGCGTTTTTTATTAGGTTCCCTTATCGGCCACTTGCCTTGCCTAAGTCAACACAAATGAAGAAAATAGTAACTCAAACATGTGAAACCCGGTGGGTGAGCCCGTAGAGTTAGAATAGCTTAATTCTACCTGAGACTGAGATACGTATAACTGAGCTAACCGCGACAAATCGAATAGATATATCCGATATTGCCGAAATCATATAGATCTTACAGAAATGGTATAACTGCTGTCTC
>NC_051413.1:10759036-10759115 GCF_015228065.2 Penaeus monodon
CTAAATCACTTCTCTTTATCTTACATCACTTCTGTTTATTGAAAATAAACTAAAGGCACAGATAAGTAATATCGAAATA
>NC_051413.1:10759227-10759350 GCF_015228065.2 Penaeus monodon
CCACTGTCGTAGGGAGTCCGTTACAAATACTCAGAAAGTCATATAAACACACACATACAATACCTCGGATACCTGGGAGGTGTGGGGGTAAGGTTGTCAGCGCGTTGCCTTAGTCGGAAATCT
>NC_051413.1:10759656-10759889 GCF_015228065.2 Penaeus monodon
AAAGTAGGACAGCCGGTATCTATGCTCTTTCCAAGCAACGGGTTTATAAAAAAAAACATGAAAAAGTCAGGGTGAATAATGGAACACGGAAGACGAAGGTTAAATATTCCGGAGTTTCACAATGAAAGAAAAGAAAGTGGTTACTAATGTTTGGTCTGAGTATTGTGTGGAAGATGCACGGGCTAGGAATAACGAAAAAGGAAGTCATATTATGTCAGAAGAGAATTTACTTT
>NC_051413.1:10760738-10761125 GCF_015228065.2 Penaeus monodon
ATATATTGATCAAAAGTTATATAATATTATAAACAAATGATATATTACGATATACTATAATCATACAGTAGATATTATAAAAAAATGTAATGAGAGATAGATAATACACTATAATTATAATATACATTAACATGGACACGAGGCCTTCGTGGGTCTTAATCCCATCATTTCTCTCCCGAAGAAGGCGACGCCGCAGGAACCTTCTCTTGTAGGAGGATCATGCATTCGTATCACGGTTCACGGAAGAAGAAAATATCCTGGAGAAGAGTTTTTACTTAAGGAGCTTCTCGACAGCGATGTCCCAGGGAAGGGGTATTCCTGTAGGGTGGTGGGTATGGGTGGTGGGTTAGAGACGGGTCTTCGTCTTTCTTTCTTTTTTCTTCTCAT
>NC_051413.1:10761212-10761421 GCF_015228065.2 Penaeus monodon
GCCGCTGTCTTGTCTCATCCACAACGCGATTGTTTCTCGTACATTTTTTGTATTATTTTTTCTTTATAGTTTAGTGATATTACCGGCAATTTCGAGCTGTCCCAAAACAACCTAGGGTGATTTATTAGATTGAAAATGATGTCAGGGTTGCATTTCGTAATTGAATGGGAACTTTTTTTTTTTTACTTTGCCCACAACACTGAAAGACA
>NC_051413.1:10761660-10761926 GCF_015228065.2 Penaeus monodon
ATTAAATGCATACATCCTTTTTTATTGCATCTGCATCTGCCTGACAAGTACCTAATACGCTGATAAAACCAGAATATATTTTCAGAGTCATCATTTTCTTCCACAATTTTGTGGCAATTTCAATTTGGGCAAAAGCAACCTAAGATGATTTATCAGACTGAAAATGATACCAGGGTTCATTTTGGAAAGCAAGATTTTTCTGACATTGCCCATAACTTAAAATGTCTTAATATATCTGTAGCTAACTCTGTCTGTCTGTCTGTCTT
>NC_051413.1:10761977-10762090 GCF_015228065.2 Penaeus monodon
TTCTTACCACACATGAAACCTTATACAATAAATACACATTTTGGTCGTAAAAACATATAGGTAACACATTTATATGGTATTTATGTATATCTGGCTGATAAATAACTAACAGG
>NC_051413.1:10762189-10762686 GCF_015228065.2 Penaeus monodon
TGGTTATACATTATATCTATCCTGCGTGTGTCACCTACATTGAGTGGGTCGACTATAATTATATATTCATTTACTAATTACGTATGTCCATTGCAGGTGTAACAACATCTACATTGATCAAATACACGCAGGCAATTTTGCTTTACAATATGCATTTAACAAGAGCGAACCCGAGAAAATTTGCAACTATTGAATGATTCCATATGTAACTGCTTCTGTTGGCATGTGTAATATGCAGATTGGTTTACATTCATTGAGCGAGGTCTGGAGTTTTCGGGTTCCGGTGTGAAAATTTCTATTGTTGTTAATGCTATCGTTCTGGTTCATGTTATGCAAAAAAAAAAAAAAATATTGAGGGAAACGTGTACAGTTGTATTTTCCCACGCACGGGCCAAAACTTAGAGGCTGTGTAAACACGGGTCCTCCACTCTGGTCTGTGCCCTCTCTTTGTCCGTGTCATCTATCCATTATTTTTTTCCAAATTATAAATGATTTTT
>NC_051413.1:10762790-10762860 GCF_015228065.2 Penaeus monodon
TTGCCTTTCAGCATTTTCACTAGGTGATTATCATGGGGACTATCATTTCTCTTAATAATGTCATTCTCGA
>NC_051413.1:10763049-10763421 GCF_015228065.2 Penaeus monodon
CCTGAAACCTAACAGTTTGTTTTACACTTGCTTGTTGAATATTCTAATTTAGAAAAATCCCCCTGCACTTCACACAAAAAATGCATGTTGCGTCTATTTCATGACACATTCGTTCATATATTTCACCTCTTCAAGATATGCCCTAATTGTATCATTTTAATTATACAGGAGATGAATGATGGTAACCTTAATATGCGTTGGTTCTTTTTTTTGTGGTAAACATTCTATTTTCTTGCAGTGAAATACTTTTTTTTTCCTTTTTTTCGGGTGCTCTACTGTAGAATTGAACAGACCAAACCAAAACTCATTAGCTTCGTCGTGCCATTCGCTAGCTGCTGTTGCGAGGATCTGTTACTCTTGGTTGTATATACA
>NC_051413.1:10763521-10764086 GCF_015228065.2 Penaeus monodon
TAGGTCTGTATATATCATTTTGTATCATTGGCCAAAAGTGCTTCAATATCCGTATTTCTTTACCATGTTTACTTTATATATTGCTCGACTTTATTCCAATTCCAGCATCAGAAGTTTATACCATGAGGACACCGTAATTCGTATGCTTCAACTTCCTCTCTTTGGCATTTTGCCAAATATTTCACCCTATGGTTTATAACAACCACCTGATACGTGGCTAATGTTTGCATGAAATGATAGCTTGCTTCAAAATCCTTTTCATCTTTCCTAAATGAAGGGTACATTTAGTTGTCTGATAATAACCTTGTGTTTATTTTTAATTTTTGCAGCAATACAGTTTCGAACTGCAAATTCAATATCTTGTTAACCATCCGTTTTGCGATACTTTATGGCCACGAACTGTTATCGGGCAGTTTAACACGGAGTCACCGTTCTCCCAATATAAATTGTTGTTGGAAAAAGTACATTTAATTTATTCGCCCGACTATCCGTTCATTTCATCGTGTGTAACAGGAGAAAACTGGACATGGAATTCTATTATTTGACATTTTAACCGAGAACACTT
>NC_051413.1:10764120-10764229 GCF_015228065.2 Penaeus monodon
GGATTGTAGTAACTTGTGATAAAGTATTTTGATTTTTTTGAAATTACCAAGGAAATACTGACATTAGTGAATAATTTCGAATAAATTTCTTGCACAAACATGTAAACTT
>NC_051413.1:10764948-10765265 GCF_015228065.2 Penaeus monodon
TTCCACTAAGCCATTTCAGAATTGCAGTCACTAATCTTTCTTTACCACTGACTTGGTGTTTTTCCTTCTCTCCTCTTCCCTTAACGAAGCAAGTGCATTCACAACAAAGGTTTGCAGGGGATGAAAGTGTTTCTTACAGCAACTGAGGGTTATGGATTTGTAGGTAGGATTCTGAAAATTACCCTTTTTGCAAATCCGTAAATCCTATACGTTTTCTCACAAAAGGAATGTGGTCTTATATTTCTGTATACTGGTCTGCCTGTATATATATTCAATTGTTTCTCTATCTATAGTTATTGGTTTTTTTTGGGTGTAAA
>NC_051413.1:10766951-10767018 GCF_015228065.2 Penaeus monodon
CCTTATAACATTGTGCCACTTTTTCTTCTTATGTAGTTTTCTATTATTTTAAGCTAAATGAATTTAA
>NC_051413.1:10767783-10768186 GCF_015228065.2 Penaeus monodon
AGTTAATAACACTGTAACATTCTACTACACAGTTGTTATTTTTTCACGTTTTTTCGAATGGCTTTATACGTTTTCATTATGTGCTTTGAAGTTTTTAATACATGAAATTGAAATTGTGTCTTTTGAAATGAAACCATACATTTTACAACGAGCTGGACAAAATACAAGGTAATTTACTGTAAACTCTATAGCGCTGAATCAATTCAGTTCGCGGGGTTAAAAAATAATAACAAAAATAACACACTTTTTCGAGTTTAGTTTTTCTTTTCTCTTTGTCTGTTCATATATACATTTTTTTCTCCCGTCATATAATCTTTTTATTTATTATTATTATTTATTTGTATTTTTATTTTTATATTTTTTATTCATTAATATATATATTTTTTTTACTTTTTGATGATGT
>NC_051413.1:10769639-10769855 GCF_015228065.2 Penaeus monodon
CAACGACTTGATTCTAGGTAATAACCATAAAATTACAATATTCTAAAATCACTTCTAGCTATATGCATAAAATCATAAACTAACTGAATTACATTGAGTCTTTGATACCGCTGACACTAAAAAAATTCTACCATAAAAAAAAGAAATTCTGTCCAAATCATACGCTTGTACTATTAAATCAGTGACATGGTGCAAAGAAAGAAATGGACATTTTCG
>NC_051413.1:10770704-10771373 GCF_015228065.2 Penaeus monodon
GTACGTTTTACTAATAATAAACCCCTCAAAAGTAGAAAAACATGTGATTCGTTTTAAAAAGAGAAAATAAAAAAACATAAATATAACATTTTTTGACAATAAAGAAATTTAAAAAAGGGCCCCTCTTGTCAAAATTTTCAATTCCCCCGTAATTTATAAGTTTATGGCAGAATTTTGTTTTTCCTAAAGTAATTAAATTTTTTTTTTCATAAATTTAAAATTTAAAGGTCTACATTAACAAATTTGGGGGGAAGTTAATAAAACTAATCTCATTTGAACACAAAAAAAGGGAAAATTTTTTAGGGCCCTTTACCCTGCGGCTTTTTTTGGACACGAACTACTCAGTACCAAAAGTCACCAAACCCCTTTCCTTTTGCTCTTTGGGAGGGGGCGAAAAAAAATTTTTAAAATATCTGCCCCACAATTTAATTCAAAAAAATTAAACCAATTTAACGAAAAAAAAAAATTTCCCCAAATCGCACCCTCCCCCTGCTCTTCGGGGCCCAAAACGATAGGGGGGGAGGAGGGACACCAAACAGCATGGGGTTTGGGCCCAGTGCTGTTCAAAAGTATTTTTCCCACGTAAAAAATTTATTACATTTTTTCCCTTTTAATTCAAAATTACTGTAGGTTTTTTCTTTAAAAACGAAAAAAGGCGGAAATTTACCC
>NC_051413.1:10771409-10771627 GCF_015228065.2 Penaeus monodon
TTTGGGTTCCCTAGTCCCCCACTATTAGAAATTTAAAAAAACCTGCTAGCCCTAAATTTCGTTGTTAATATAAACAAAAAACTATGAAAAAAGCTTTGCTACCTGGAAATTCTCTTGGGAATTGGTTTGGGAACCCGAATGTACCCCTATATGAAAAAAACCCACAGCATATCATCATAAAATCAAAACGTACTTGGGTAGGGGGTTGGAAATGAGCT
>NC_051413.1:10772084-10772384 GCF_015228065.2 Penaeus monodon
ATAAATAGGTAAGTTGGGTTATTATTATTTTTGAAATATATTTTAAAACCTAACACCTTTGTGTTCAAAGATGGGGTTTTGGACGTAGCCACACAAAGTAACCCTACTGAGACCCCATTTAAATTTCAAAGCCCATAGGTTTTTATGAACTTTTCTTAATTTTGGTTATTTTTTTTTAAATTTTTGGTAAACTAAACCCCTGGGAATTTTTTAAAAAATTATATATAGTTTAAAAAAAAAAAATTAAAATTTTTTTTAGCCCAAAAATACATTTTTACATCTTTTACAACGATGTCTCAT
>NC_051413.1:10772991-10773067 GCF_015228065.2 Penaeus monodon
TTAAACACGTTTTTCGTATTTTGTACACTCAATTCTCCCCCCCAAAACCTAACATATCAAATCTTTTTTTATTTTT
>NC_051413.1:10773111-10773289 GCF_015228065.2 Penaeus monodon
TGCAACCACAGCAACTCCTTTTTTACCCACTCAACTGCCCTTTCGAAAAAACATCACTGGGTTAGTTTAACATTTCCTTTTGTCCTTTCCCCACACATTTCTGATATATATTTTGTATAAATTTAAATTTGGTTTTTTGTTTTTTTCGCTGGCTTGTCTGATTTTTTTTTATCATATT
>NC_051413.1:10773612-10773835 GCF_015228065.2 Penaeus monodon
GGGGGGTAGGAAATATAAAAATCTGTATTTGTATTTATATATATATATAATAATATATTAACATTATAATGGAAATATATTTTTAAGAAATATATTATTAAAAGATATTTATATATATTAAAATAATAATAAAAAAAAATTATTTTATAAAAAAATATAGAAATTATTTTAATATATGATTAATTTTATTTTAAAATTTTAAAATTTAATATCCTATAATAAA
>NC_051413.1:10773900-10774370 GCF_015228065.2 Penaeus monodon
ATAATAATTAGTTTGAGTATAATATATATATATAAAAAAAAATTATATAAAAAATTTATTAAATATATATATAAATTATATATAAAATTTATATTTTAATAAAAATTATATATAATTATATATATAAAAGATATAAATATTTAATAAAAATATAGATAAAATTATAAATTAAATTTTATATTAAAAATATAAGATAACAAATACATATAAAAAATAAAAATTATATATAATTATAAAAATATTTTTTAGAATATCTATATATTTTATATAATATATATATAATATATAATATAAAATTTATAATATATAAGGGGGGATATTAAACAAAAAATATTAATATATATTAATATATATATATTTATATATTATTATTATATAAATATATTTATTTTTACAAAACATACATATATATTTTATATAATATATAATAATTTATATAAGATATATATATATAATTTTATATAAATATA
>NC_051413.1:10774490-10774671 GCF_015228065.2 Penaeus monodon
ATAAAATTATAAAATAATTGTGTGTATAGCTTTGGCCCCAATTTATTTTTAAAAAAAAAACGGATAACAGTTTCGAATTTTTCCTGGTTTCCATTTTCCCGGGAAAAAAATTTTTTAAGCGGCCCCAAGAAAGAGAAGGACCACCCGTTTCCCCAGAGAGCAAAAAAAAATTCCCTCCCAA
>NC_051413.1:10779501-10779661 GCF_015228065.2 Penaeus monodon
AAATTAAATATCAAGACCTCTCGGGATTTAAAATCGAATAATGCAAAGTTAATTAATTTTTTTTTTTACCCCCTCCCATTTTCAAAAAGAAAACAAAAAAAAAGGGGAATTTCCAGTAACTTTCAAATTTTTTTCCGGATACGCGGGATATAAATTCAGA
>NC_051413.1:10779728-10780056 GCF_015228065.2 Penaeus monodon
CCTCCTTCTCCCTTTGCTACACCCTTTTTTCCCTTTATTTCCTCTCCTTTTTCTTTCATCACCATTTTTTCCTTCATCAAATTTATTTCTTCCCTTTTTCCCCTCCCTACTGTTTTTTACGAATTGGTGCCTACCTTACCTTTCTTTTCTTTCATTTTCTAATTTTTTTTCCCCTTCTTTTTTTCCCCTTCGCCTACTAGCTATTTATTCTTTTTCCTCTTCTTTTTCTTTTTTTTTCCCCTCTTAAGGGGGTTTTTTTACGAAGTTTTGCCAACTATGCAAAACCAAAACCTTCTCGAGCGCCCATTTTTTTTTCCCATTACCCTAA
>NC_051413.1:10780152-10780459 GCF_015228065.2 Penaeus monodon
CATCGTCCCAAAGGCCGCGGCTGAGAAGTAAACGCTAAATGAATCCCCCAAATTCACGAAAAGACTTTTTTCCTTTTTAATTTTCTTTTCCTTTTTTTTTTAAAAATTTTTTTTTTCTTCGTCTTCTTAATTCTTCTTTTCGTCCTTTCCTTTTTAACCCCTTTGCTTTGATTATTTTTCCCTTTTTTGTTTTTGTTTTTTTTTACTTCCTTTTAGCATATTTTTTTCCGTCTGCACACCTTTTATTTTTTCACCCATTCCCCTTTTTTCAATTTTCCCCTTTTTTTCCCCGCTTCTTCTCCGAAAG
>NC_051413.1:10780774-10781082 GCF_015228065.2 Penaeus monodon
GTTATTATTAAACTTTTCGTTTCCCCTTGTTCTTAAAGGCCTCATCGAATGGAAAAAACTCCCGCCATCAGCCAAAAAAAGCTTTCAGAAAATAGAATTTGTAGTCCCCTACAATCTTTTAGAGAAAAACCGGGTTTTTTCCTGTCCCAAATTTTTTATGGTGAATCACACTTGTAATTTAAAAAATAAAGGGGGTCTGGTTTCCCGACAAAAGTGTGAACCCAAAATTTAAAAGAAAAAAAGCGAATTAAATAAAATTATGAATGGGTGATGATAACAACGCTAAGATATTGGGTAAGAATAGGATT
>NC_051413.1:10781125-10781933 GCF_015228065.2 Penaeus monodon
GCCCTGAAGAATAATGGCAATTTTAGTAATAATAGTAAGAATTTAAATATATATATTAAAAAATTATTTTATAGGGCCCAAAATCATTGCAAAAGTGTGGGGCAGATTTGGGAACCCTCCAAACATTATTATTTAATTTTTTAAAAATATTTTTTATTATTTTATTTACTATTTTTTATTATTCTAATTAAATTATTTAGTATTATTATTTTTGTTTTTATTTTTACCCTGATTTGTTTCAGGGTTTACCAGTATTAATTTTTTCTTCATTATCATTTTTTATATATTATTTTATTATATTATTTTTATTAAATTATTATTATTTTTTATTTTTTATGTTATAAAATTTTTTTTTTTTTATTATATTTTTATTTTCTATTATTTTTATCCTTTTTATTTTTTTTTTTTTTATTTTTAA
The DNA here is from genome assembly GCF_015228065.2 of Penaeus monodon. Taxonomy (NCBI): domain Eukaryota; kingdom Metazoa; phylum Arthropoda; class Malacostraca; order Decapoda; family Penaeidae; genus Penaeus; species Penaeus monodon. The sequence continues at coordinate 10,781,544 of NC_051413.1, forward strand.
TCATTTTTATTTTTTTATTGTGATTATTTTACATTTTTCCTTTTTTTTTCATTTTTATTTTTATCAATTAAACATTATTATATTTTATTATTATTTTTATATTATTTTATTTTATTTTTATTTTTATTTCTATTTTGCATTATTATTTTATTATTTTATTATTTTGATTATACTACATTTTTATTTTATTTTTATTATCATTACTATTTACCCCGATTTGGGGAAAATTTTCCCAAATTTTTTCCCGTTTTTCCTTAACCCTTCCTTCCCTTTTTTTATTTCCCCTTCTCTTTCCCTCCATCCTTCTTTGCCCTTTTTTTTCCTCCTAAGGTTTTTCTTTCCCTCCCCCCCCTCCTTTCCCCCTTTCCCTTTTTTTTCAAATTTCCCCCA
>NC_051413.1:10782218-10783054 GCF_015228065.2 Penaeus monodon
TTCATCTTAACTGCCCCTCACGTCGGTGGTTTAAGGTTTTGCCGAAGGGAAATTTTTCCACCCCCCATTCCTCTCCTCTTTCTTCCCTTTCCCTTCCCCCCTTCTTTTTTCCCTTCTTTCCCCCCCCTTCTTTCCCCCTTTTTTCCTTCCCTCCTCCTCCCTTCCTGTCTTCCCTCTCTTTCCCCCCTTCCCCTTTCTACCCTCCTTTCCCCCCTTTTTTTCTTCCCTTTTTTCTTTTTTTTCCTTCCCTCCTTTTCCCGTTTTTCCTTCCCCCCCCTTTTTTCCCTTTTTTTTTCTACCCCCCTTCCCCCCTTCCTCTTCCCTTTCCCTTTCCCCCTTCCGTTAAACCCCTCTTTCTTTGCCCATTTCACGCCGACGGTTTTAAGCATTTTCTGAAACCTTTTATCACGTGGGGGATCTGACACGCAGGGTCTTTACCCCTTGGTCTGCCCCTTTTCAAAAGCCATTTTGTGTAATTTGGGCCTCGTTTGGGGGCTCGAGGGAAAGAACGGGGAAATTTTCCCCCTTGAAAACCCGGAGGGCTTTCCTCTTGTTTAAAAAAAAGGTTATCTATAAAACCCTTTCCAATGTTTTAAATTTTAAAAACGAAGGGAAAAAAGTTTAGAATTTGTTAATTGCCCCATCCTAAACTTTTTTTGGTTTTTCTAAAATAGGGGGTTTCCCCAACCCAGTGGCCTGAATTTTGTTCCCTTTCTATACTTGCGTTTACACCAAACTGCCCTATCTGGGTTTTCAGTGTATATCACCCACAGTAAAAAACTATTTAAAGAAATAATTTTTAATTTCTTTCATGATCATGACGATGATGAAAAGTG
>NC_051413.1:10784057-10784570 GCF_015228065.2 Penaeus monodon
CTTTTGGGCGGTTTTGCGGCGTGCCGCGCTTACACATATACACACGCATTCCCTGGACCACACGAAAACTTTTTTAGTTAATAACTACAACCCAAGTTTTAAATTTTTTGCCTTTTCCACCCGGGGGGCAAAGGGCCTAATATTTGGGGTTTTATTGTTTTTTGGGATTGCAATTAGCTGAAAGTAACGAATGTTTGTGGGAAAAAGAGTTTTAAAAAGTTCCCCTGTTTGTTTTTTTAAAACTTTTTCATTCGGCAATTTTTTTTAAAAAAAACGGAAGTAGAATTTTTATTTTCTTTAAAATCGTTTTTTTGGTAATGTTTAAAAAAGGGATTTTTTTGTTTTTGAACCGAAATTGAAATTTTCAGTTTTGGGGGAAACAGTTTGCTTTTGAAGGCCCCTCTTTTGTTTTGGGGTATTACAAAGGGGATATTGTATAATATAAATGGGGCCCTCGTTTTATTCTTTTTTGGGCGGTTTAAAACACGCCACCGCACACACCACAAGCACGCG
>NC_051413.1:10784654-10784948 GCF_015228065.2 Penaeus monodon
ACAGGGAGTGTTTCTTTCTTTCCTTTTTATTATGTCAGTTTTCCTTTTAAAATTTAAAAATCAAGTTTTCTAATTTTGTTACTTGGCCCCCAATGAAAAAAAAAGGTTGGGTTTGGGAAAAAAAAATTGTCTCTTTTATCTTATTTTTATTTTTTAAATGCCTTTCACGTTTAGAAGATATCAGGAAAATAAGGGTACCAAATTTTTCCCGTTTTTCCTTTCTGCCTTTTAAATTTAAACTTTGCTGCCTCTTTTTCGTTAGGGTTTCCTAACCTCACCCCATTACACAGTTGT
>NC_051413.1:10784976-10785409 GCF_015228065.2 Penaeus monodon
TACCCTTGGCCCCCGAGCTTCTTTCAAAGAGGGACGGGGGGGGTGGCCTTTCCCCGTTTGAACCCCACGTTTGAAAGTGTATTTGGAAAAAAATTTATGTTTTGAGTCACTTTTCGGTTTTGTTTGTTTGGAATGGGGTTCTTTTATGAACCGGGTTTCGGCAATATAGAATAAGGGAAATTTTATTAAGATATGCCATTTTTAAAAGTTATATGGGAATCTCCCAAAAAAATCTTTTATAAATTTTATTATTTTTTACCTTTTTTGTTGAATTTTGATATTGAGTTAAATATAAAAAATATTAGGCAAAAATTAAATTTTACATCGACCCGATTTGTCCGACATATTTTATATTTATTTTCCCATTTTAAACCTTGCCTCTTTGTTTTTTAAAAACACCTTTTTTTGATTTATCACAATTTATTTTAAAAAA
>NC_051413.1:10785495-10786187 GCF_015228065.2 Penaeus monodon
AATAATTTTTCCCAATAAATCATACAAATTTTTACGGAAACCGATTACAAAAGTCTTTTTTTACGAAAAAAAAAAAAACCTTTTTTCCACTAAAATGAACGGGCTGTGAATGATTCCCCGCATACCCCCTGCAAAAAAAGAGGAAATAACCCCCCCACCTCAACAAAAAGGGGGCCTTTTAACACAGTTTTCCCTTTGGGCCCTCGGGGGGGGGACGCTGGTCGCCCCTTTTACCAAAGGGTTTTGTTTTAGGCCTTCGAAAGTTTATTCTCAAAGGGGGCTTCCAATTCCCCTCCATTTTTTACGAGATGTCTCCTTTAGTTGATTTCATTCGGAAATGTGTGGGAGAAGGACCGGAAAAATCCCCAGGGCTGAAAAAGGGGGCTGTTTTACCCTTCCTGATTAGCTTTTCCCAATCCCGGCAGCCCTAGGGGTGGTTTAAAAGGGGGTGGACTATAGTTCGAAATAGAAAAAATACAAAAAAATGTATAGGGGGGGGGGTTTTGGCATAGATTAGTATTAGTTTATTAAGGGAGACTAAAAAAATTTAACGAAAATGGACTATGCAAAGAAATTTTTACAATGATCAATTTTAAATATTTTAAAAATATTTTTTTTTTGTTTTTCTTGGAACATATATAAAAAAATACATACCTACATTTTAAAAATTTCCTTTTTTTTTATAAGATACA
>NC_051413.1:10786220-10786441 GCF_015228065.2 Penaeus monodon
AATATTTTAAAAACCGTAATTTCCACAACCCTTTCATTAATGACTTTAAGGGCCCTATAGTTTTAAAAATTTTAATCATCCCAATCCGGTTTTGGGCTTGAGGTTCGGAACCCCGGTTTACAGAAAAAAGACCCAAATACTTTGAAAAATAGCCTTGTTTTTTTATGGCCCCCCTAAGTAAGGCCCCTTTTTGGAACCAACGCTGTGTCAACAAAGGGTTT
>NC_051413.1:10786593-10787308 GCF_015228065.2 Penaeus monodon
CCCCAAACACAGACTCACAAAAAACCCCTAAAACACTCCCAAAAGACCAAAGTCGCCCCTGAAGTACCCACGTTGGTTGGGGTGGGAACCCGAAATTTAAAAATTTTAATACGTTTCCCTTGCCCGGTTTAAAAATTTAAAAAAACAGGGAAATGTGTTTGGTTGCTTTTGGTTTTATAATTACAAATACCGGAAAATTTGTTACAGTCTGAAAGAATATTCAATATTTTAATTTAATTTCAAAGAAAATTTTTTCGGTTTTGAAAATATGAAATGTATGAAACTAATGAACAGTATTTCTGGGCTTTAAAAATCCCTTTTCCCCCCGGGGATCAGTTTTTGATTTTGAATAAGTTTTTTATAGGGCACCCCAGATGTCCCACATACACAAGAAAACAAAGACAGCAAGCCCATTGGTCGGATAACACAATATAACCCAAATTTCTACGAAGGATTGTTTTAGGTTTAAAAATTTTTTAAAACGGTCGGTCCTTTTCGTTACAGACATTCCCTTTCGTATTTAGGGTGATTTTTTAATCCTGTTTGTTTATAATGAAACTTTTACAGTCCCATCCAATGTATGGGGTTTTTCATCTCTTTGTAAAAAATTCGAATAATTAAAGGGGGATGCAAAAATTTTAAAGGTTTTTGGAATTGCAATACAGTTCACAACGATTCTGAAGCGGAAAAAGGGACAAAAAGCTTTAAAATTTTC
>NC_051413.1:10787468-10788328 GCF_015228065.2 Penaeus monodon
TTTTTTTTTTATATAATATTCTATTTTTTCGGAAAAATTAATGAATGCGGGGAATTTATTATAAATAATAGGAATTTTGGAAAAATTTCAAGTAAGAAACCCTCTAATTTATTTGAAAACTGTTTAAAAAGAAAATAAATATTCTTGTGTTATTTTCATGGTTTTAATGGAAACGTTACCTAATTTAAAGGGGATGAGAATACCTTTTTTTAGTTATTTTAAAGCGTTAAACGGATTTAGAATTTTTTTTGTACAAGGAAGCGTTGTTTAGTTTTGTTTTAAAGACCCAGACAAAATGAATGTTTACTTAGCGTTTGGAAACCCCTTTTTATATTGCGGAGGAATTTAGTTTGATAATTTTCATTCTTTAGTGTAATGTTGAAAAAAAGTTTAATTTTTTGGGGGTCTGAATCCATGATTTTTGTATAAAAGGTTTGGGGTATATTGATGAAATTTTTAAAAGCAAATTTTAGGGGTTTAACTTTGAATGGGCTCTGTAGTGTAATTTAACCCCTTTCCCCGGGGAAAGGGGACCAAAAGTGTGTTCTTTTTTTTGGAAAAGGTTTAAAGTTTTTTTTGGGGAAATATAGCAAGTTTTCCCCTTTTTGTAAATATGATTTTGGTTTAGTTTGAGAAATGTAATGATGGGGTTTGTATTTCTGAACAAAATTTTTTAAGTTGGTGTTTCCCCAGTTATTTATTATTTCTTTACTTTCATTTTTTTGTGTGTTGTTCCAAATTGGGGCTATAGTTTGAATAAAAATGAAGCTGCATCTGAATCCATATGGACATAAATAAATTTTTCCCTTTTGGGGAAAATTTTGAACCCTCCTCAAGGAGAAAAATTGGGTCAATCATTT
>NC_051413.1:10788396-10788552 GCF_015228065.2 Penaeus monodon
GTTAAAATATTAAAAAAATTATTTTAAAAAATATAATTATATAAAATACAAATATATATAAAATAATATATATATATTATAATTATATATTTAGGGAAAAATATAAAACATATACCCCACATACATAGATACCCTTATTTTTAATTTAAAATATTT
>NC_051413.1:10788637-10789281 GCF_015228065.2 Penaeus monodon
TAAAATATATAATTATCCCTATAAATTTATATAAATATATTTTAAAATATTATATTTAATTTTTATTTTAAAATATATATAAATTAATATAATATATTAAAATGCACACAAATCAAAATATAGAGAGACCCGCAAAAAAAAACCGTATAATTTTACCATGTGGATTACCTACTCGAGTGGAAACACTCGACATGGAGTATATTTCAACATTTATTGTTTTATTCGTTTTCCAAATTTCCCCTTTCGGGGCGATTACATTAACAAATCACCAAACAGGCATTTATACAAAATATATTTTTCAAGAGCGAAAAATCAGAAAATTTTAACTATTTAATAGTTTCATATTTATTTCCCCTTTTTTTGGGAGTATTGCGTTTTTGTTTTGCATGCAGAATCATTTCGGTAAAAAGTGAGGTCCCAAGCCAAAATATCTTTTGTGGGGAAAATTTTCGTTTGTTATTCTTTTTTTTAACATAGATTTTTAAGAATATCCGGAAGGTTTACTGCCCAAAAAGTATTGGTTGAGATATTTTGATTTGAGATAGCCAAAAAGATGGTATGAGTCGGTATCCGCATGTGAGCACGGCAGGAACCAATGACCATCTGATGTATTGTACCATCGAGTGCCTTCATACACAAACATT
>NC_051413.1:10789434-10789909 GCF_015228065.2 Penaeus monodon
ACGTGAGGAAAAGGAGGGAAAGAGTGGCTCTAAGAATATTTAAGTACTTGCTGACCAGTTATGTAATCATTATCCGTGAAAAAGTTTAACTTGTTTGTTATGAATTTAAAGTCTACCTTAAATTTCACTATTACGATTCATTAAAAAAGATGCTTATATCTGCAGCTGCAGTCTTATGAAACAGCAACTACCGGCACGTGATTTAGTAGCTATTGTTGGCCGTAACAAATCTTTGAAAAAAATTTAAATCAAACTCTTTATATCCATCTCTTTTGTGATCCTTGTGCCCACATCATGCAACAAAAATATTTTTTATTTATTATATTATTTTAAACCTTATTTTGTGTTTTGCCTGTTCATTCCCGAATACGCACGTACTCATAGAGCTTGAAAGATTATGGTACAAATTATTGACATGCATATTGACTGCTAGAGCAAGTTCAATTATAAACATTACATATTCAGTAAAACATAC
>NC_051413.1:10790484-10790947 GCF_015228065.2 Penaeus monodon
GTACATACTGTAAACATGTGCATAAAAAGAAACCCATAGAAGAAAGCAATTTTGAATAGATCAGTAAGAAATATTTTCGAAACAAGTAATCTCGTGCAAACATTCGTTACGCATCACATAATTGAAACGATAAATACAGTGCAGTTGAATATTGGGAAAGTGTCCTTAGGCGGAGAGAACTTGCTGTAAAACAACTTATTCTCGAGTCATGCAACGAAGGGAGAAATGCATTTGTAACGATGAAAATGTTGTAAAATGTAAGATTTGTTGCAGTTTGAAATTACGATTAATTAAAATAAATGGCTATTAGGGGATTAGTTCAATCACCGTAGATTCTGGAGCTTGTAATTCTGTCTTTTCAATGAAGATAGATATATTTGATAGTAGTGGCAGTTTGTTCCAGTAATATTGGCTTACACATAAACACATACAGGTAGAGGCGCCTATATGTTCCCCTACTCCA
>NC_051413.1:10791263-10791389 GCF_015228065.2 Penaeus monodon
TCATTTTCATTACCACCGTCTGTTGTCCAGCAAAGATTAAAACAACACTGACTTCTCCAAAGCCTATGCATATATAAACATGAAGTTTTCATTTTCTTATAATTATTCTAAGAACTATGAGGTTAC
>NC_051413.1:10791581-10791685 GCF_015228065.2 Penaeus monodon
CCCGAAGGAATCGACGCCGCAGAATCTCCCCTTGTAGGAACCACTGTCCGAGCGACGTGCTTTCGGATCCTGTTTCCGCGGAATTTAAAGGGGATCCCGCAGAT
>NC_051413.1:10791737-10791820 GCF_015228065.2 Penaeus monodon
AGTTCTGGAGAGAAATTCTTACTTAAAGAGCTTCTCAGCGACGATGTCCTGGGGGGGGGGGTCAAGGGGGAGGGAAAGGGGGG
>NC_051413.1:10792171-10792406 GCF_015228065.2 Penaeus monodon
CTCACTTCGCTTAATTTATCCTCTTTGTCAACATTCAATTTCCGTTGCTGGTTTTATTTCGAGTATTTTGTTCAACTACAGTGATAATATAAATAGTATGCCGGTTTTTAGGAATGGAAAAAGTTTGCAGGTCCGATATATATTAATACATTTTTTCTGTGTACCTGGGCTGTATTTTGTGCGACATAGGCTGGGAAAATAGTGCAAAGAATATGTTTTATTCCGATTATTTGTA
>NC_051413.1:10792832-10793282 GCF_015228065.2 Penaeus monodon
GGAATAGGCTAACTAAAATGAATAATTGATACAAATTTTTGTTTGTCAAATTAGATCAAATCATTGAAGTATGTTTACCTATCTTTAATATTAAAATAAACTCGTATATGACAAACGAGGAATCATTGCATCAAAATGTTCTTCGATTTTTTCGAGGCTCTTCCATTTGCAATTAAGAATTTACACTGGAATATATTGCAATTGTATCTACATCCGTCATCCAGTATTGTTGAAACGTGTGTGTGTGATGGCTTTTAAAAAATAGATATTAAATCTTATTGTGTACATTGCATATGAATTGTTGCAACAATTTTATAAGAAACCTTAGGAATAAATTATTTCGTGCTCAGTGTCGAAAAGGAAGTAATTTCTTCATCTCGTCCATTTGATTACTAATAGTATTTTTCGTTTTTCTTTGTCCTGTTATTATTGCTGATATTATTGACAGAT
>NC_051413.1:10793340-10793563 GCF_015228065.2 Penaeus monodon
TTGAGAAATGTACACCAAAGAAGAAGGCAATTAGTAAGTATGCAAAACAGCTTTTTTTGAGTCGTGGCAGCATGTAGAAATACATTTATAACGAGTAGTACGAGTAGGATTTCTTAGAGTAATTGTAAATCGTTTTATTGTGTCTTAAGTTACGCAAGATTTTAAGTTTATTGTGGATGATTAAAAATTATTGTTTGGAACTTTGTGAGGTCGGTGTTTTTGC
>NC_051413.1:10794158-10794274 GCF_015228065.2 Penaeus monodon
ACGGGATTGGATATACATTACCTATTCGCCGAATACCATTGCGAGTACACTTTTTGAACAGATAATACTATTTGGTAGTCTGTTCGGGGCTGTGCTGCTGATAATTATCAACAAAT
>NC_051413.1:10794449-10794540 GCF_015228065.2 Penaeus monodon
GGCTGCTACAACATTATTTCCTCTTGGTCTCGTATTTTCGCCTAGTATTTCATTCAATAGTCTAATTGGTCAATATCAAGTGTTCATGATT
>NC_051413.1:10794616-10795623 GCF_015228065.2 Penaeus monodon
AAATTCATCACTACTACAGCTAAATGACAGAGGTTTCAGTATAATATGCTTCTGTCTTTGCATGGATATGCATATAACAGGTATAGATGAGCACTCACAATTTGTTGTCACTAGCTGTACTGAATTGGCAAAACAAGTATACTGCGAAGGAACTATTGTGCATTACCTATTTTTTGTAAAATTAATATGCTATTGTAGTTTTGCTAAATATATATAATATATTGCCAAACACAATTCCATTGACTTGTACATACTTTTCCCAGAGCTGTCATTATATATTAGTTACAGCTGGAAAGCAAAGAATCTCTGGAACATGTTAATTCAAATCTTGATATGCATCCATTCTGCAATACATTGTGGATACATGATGGTAAATGCAACATGCAGTCCAAACAATTCTAGCAAGAATAAGTATTTATAAATGCCGGGAGAAAATAGCAGTTAATTAATTTATTCGTTCTTTTGTAGGGAGCGGTGCGACAGCTTAAACAAAATCCTATTATTTTCATCTCCAACCTGAAACATTTTCGTGATTTTTGTCTTCATTGTTTATCAGATTGCAAACAAGCTAATACGCATATAACGATTGTTTGTCAAAGCTGCTTTTGTTTGTTTGTTTTTGTTTCAAAAGGATTTTTGGCTTGTTAGTGTAAAAATCGCTTCCTTGAGGTTTATAAAGATTGTTAAAAAAGCTTGCTCGTTTCAAAAGGATTTTCCCATTGGTTTGTGTGAACCCCGCTCGTTACTTGAGGTTTATCTTACTCGTCTACCCTTCTCGTTCATGGTGTTCGTGTCAAAGATCAAGGTCAGAGCAGACTTCTCCTCGGCTTCTCCCACACACTAGACATGAAACCGACGTCAGAAAAAAATTAACTGAGAGCGTATTTGAGGCACATGAGGTGAGAGATGGTCATCCACCCCGACCGAGAAGTAAACACGGACGCAAAAGGCCAACTCGTGGGCTGGAGATGGCCGAGATTATTTTCTCTTTATATGGGATAGCAGCT
>NC_051413.1:10795952-10796216 GCF_015228065.2 Penaeus monodon
ATAGGTTTGGGGAGTGGGTCGTATTGTATATGTATGTAGATGCATCTCCGTATCTTCATGTTTATGTGAGTGAAAGTTCATGGCAAAACTACCCTTTTAGCAATATATTTTTTTTGTTTTATCAAAGCTTTCATATACGGTGAGGGCGACCACAATAATTTACAAGTAACAAAATTTACACTGATTAACCATTCGACATTCGTTCTGTGCTGTAAACTCATGAAACCACAATGTAATTTAGTGCATTTTGTTGCCTGTGTGATT
>NC_051413.1:10796480-10796733 GCF_015228065.2 Penaeus monodon
CTGAAAATAACCTAATTTAATAAACCATACGGCAGTTGATTCCTTCTGTTGTAGTGTTTGATAACATTTCATCATTGTATAGATATCAACATATGATTCTGTAACTTGGCTTTATTTGACATTCTGCATATCACACAGATGATTGCAATTATCATGGGTTTACTTTAGATAATATTAATTTGTTCATATACATTATATTCGCTATATTCTCCCCAGCCTACGTCACACAAATTATGGTCCAGGTTCGCTTAAA
>NC_051413.1:10797029-10797118 GCF_015228065.2 Penaeus monodon
GTAGAGTATAAAAAAGATATAAATATATATTCCAATATTTTTTTTATTTCTAATCCATATTCCCCTTTTGCCTATTTACTATGACCCTT
>NC_051413.1:10797166-10797317 GCF_015228065.2 Penaeus monodon
ATACACGAAACCCCACCACACACACAAATACTTTTTTTAAAAGAGAAAATTTAATTTAGTAATTGTTTGGGATGTGCTGCTAAAATTTTCAACAAAAAGGAAAAACATATGTGGTGGTACGGCATGTATATTTTTGGTTTGTGTTGATTAA
>NC_051413.1:10797413-10797512 GCF_015228065.2 Penaeus monodon
GGGGGGGGGGAAAGCTGCTACAACTTTATTTCCTCTTGGTCTCGTATTTTCCCCTAGTATTTCATTCAATAGTCTATTGGTCAATATCAAGTGTTCATG
>NC_051413.1:10797539-10798604 GCF_015228065.2 Penaeus monodon
AAATTTCATCTCTACTACAGCTAAATGACAGAGGTTTCAGTATAATACTGCTTTGTCTATGCATGGATAGTACATAACAGGTATAGATGAGCACTCACAATTTTGTTGTCACTAGCTGTACTGAATGGCCAAAACAGGTATACTGCGAAGGAAATATTGTGCATTCCTATTTTTTTGTAAAATTAATATGTTATTGTAGTTTTGCTAAATATATCTAACATATTGCCAAACAAAATTCCATTGACTTGTACAACTTTTCCCAGAGCTGTCATTATATATTATTTAAAATGGAAGCAAATGAATCTCTGGAACATGTTAATCCAAAATCTTGATATGCATCCATTCTGCGATCATTGTGGATACATGATGGTAAAGCAACTTTGAAATAAAAAAACCAATTCTAGCATGAATAGATATTATAAATGCGGGAGAAAATAGCACATTTAATAATTTATTCGTTTTTTGTAGGGAGGGGGCCCGACAGCTTAAACAAAACCCTATTATTTTCATCTCCAAACCTGAAACATTTCGTGTTTTTTGTCTTCAGTTTATAGATTGCAACAAGCTAATACGCATAAAAGATTGTTTGTCAAAAGTTTCTTTTGTTTGTTTTTTTTTGTTCAAAAGGATTTTTGGCTTGTTAGTGTAAAAATCGCTTCCTTAGGTTTATGAGAGGGTTAAAAAAGCTTGTTTGTTTAAAAAGGTTTTTCCATGGTTTTTGTGGAACACCGCTCGTTACTTGAGGTTTATCTTACTCGTCTACCTTTCTCGTTCATGGTGTTCGGGGTAAAGATCAAGGTCAGAGCAGACTTCTCCTCGGCTTCTCCCACACCTAGACATGAAAGCCGACGTCAGAAAAAAAAAATAACTGAGAGCGTATTTGAGGCATATGAGGTGAGAGATGGTCATCCACCCCGACCGAGAAGTAAACACGGACGCAAAAGGCCAACTCGTGGGCTGGGGGAGAATGCCGGGTTTAATTCCTTTTAAATTTTTGGGTAGAGTGATTTTTATAAAAACTTTTGTTGCGTGCTTAGGTTTGTTTTTGGTTTTTTGTTTTTTTTG
>NC_051413.1:10798745-10799005 GCF_015228065.2 Penaeus monodon
GCAAAAGAGGAGAGAGGGGAAGATGGGTTTGGGAGTGGGTCGTATTGTATATGTATGTAGATGCATCTCCGTATCTTCATGTTTATGTGAGTGAAAGTTCATGGCAAACTACCCTTAGCAATATATTTTTTTGTTTATTCACAGTTTCCCATATCGGTGAGGGGACCACAATAATTTACAAGTACAGAATTACACTAATTAACCATTCGCCATTCGTTGTGCTGTTAACTCATGAAACCACAATGTAATTTAGTGCATTA
>NC_051413.1:10799160-10799428 GCF_015228065.2 Penaeus monodon
GTTCATGTTAAAAAAAAAAACAGAAAATAACCTAATTTAATAAACCATACAGCATTTGTTTCCCTTCCTTGTAGGGTTGAAACATTTTATCATCGTATAGATATAAAAAATATGATTCGTAACTTGGTTTTATTTGACATTCTGCATATCACACAGATGTTTGCAATTACATGGGTTTACTTTAGAAAATATTAATTTGTTCATATACATTATAATCGTTTATATTCTCCCAGCCTCCGTCACACAAAATATGGTCCAGGTTCGCTTA
>NC_051413.1:10799621-10799752 GCF_015228065.2 Penaeus monodon
CATGCAAATTTTCATTGACAGAAAGGGCATATAGTGAAATTTTTTTGGAGTTTTAAAAAATACTCGGAATAAAACCTGAACGCAAATTTGCGAACGAATTTTACCAACGAGAATAAAAAAAGGACTGATTA
>NC_051413.1:10799822-10800828 GCF_015228065.2 Penaeus monodon
CTGTTAAAAGGAGTTAAACAATAAGAATAATATGTGCAAATGATAAGATTTGTTGCGGAAAAAAAAAATCTAATCATATAACTATAGAGCTGAAAAAAAAAACCACTCTGATGAGATTGCATTTCTAAATATTGACATTTCGCATTTAAATTTCCAAGGGAATAAAGGGCGATGGTAAAATATATAATGTCTGAATAACTTACCGCTGCTATGATATTCTTTAACCTGTGAAATTGCTTTAAAGTTTTAAATGTAAATAAACGTATAGTTGCACACCCCCAACATTACACGCACAGACAGCACTGTAGGCAATACTGTCAACACGAGTTATTAGCTCTAGTAAGCTCAATAGAAATTTTACCCTTTCCCTTTGTAAAAATTTTTGAAGTTCTTACAATGAATCAGTTATCATGGAAATATTGGCAGAACTACAATTGTGAAAAAACCAGTATGGGCTTTACAATACTATTGACAAAGAAACCCCAAAAAAATTTTTGGAACATGAAAGATGCATATGTAACGCTCCAATTAACATTGTATTGCGCCACTGCTTTGTGTTCAGATATTGGGGTTTAATGATCGAGGTTACACGTGCCTTCGCAGTCTAGTGGGAAATATTGTTGTTAATATGAGTACTATTCTCGTGACCATGGAATGGAAGATTAAACGCATAATATGTAAGAGGTATCACAATTTACAGTACATAATTATTGAAAGTAAAGGACACTATATTTAGTGAGCTCTCCTCTCTCATACACATTCTAGTGAAAAGAGTAAATGACCTCTTTTTGAGGGGGACTTTACATGAATTCCGCTTCAAAATCGCTGATGGGCTGGTATGCCAATTCCAGTAGCCTTGAAATCTGCATACACATGAATTACTGATTCGCGGAATATCCATGTAATTACTACACTTTGTGAAGAGATAATACCAATGGGCAATTTAGTACACAATAAGCGGTATTGTACTGCGGATAGTTATGAGCAACTACTGGACAACAGTTAG
>NC_051413.1:10800962-10801238 GCF_015228065.2 Penaeus monodon
AAGTGACGTGATGTGATGTAAACTACACTGCAAATTTCTATTTATTGATTTTCCCTTTTTCTAGTACTTCAACCAACTATTTTAATTTTCCCATAGTTTTTTAATCAGCTGATACGTAACCAATATATGTATGAAATTATCGTTTATTTCAAATCCTTTTCACCTTTACGAAATTCTAAATGACCCTTTGGTGGTATACTATATTAGTCACAATGATATCTGTGCGTGTTGGAAAGCAGTTGGGTGCACCTGTACTATACAGTAATTTATTTAAAT
>NC_051413.1:10801273-10801464 GCF_015228065.2 Penaeus monodon
GTGCATTCATATATTTTTTTTTATATTCGGCTTATTTTCTGTTGTAATCTAAAATGAAATGGTTATATTTGAAATGTAATTTCATAACGGGAACTTCATTCTGAACATAGTAATTATGTTTTGGAACAATAAAATTTTTTCTGCACATAAGCATCACATTTTATAAAATCTTTTCGAAACACTGAACTCTT
>NC_051413.1:10801482-10801566 GCF_015228065.2 Penaeus monodon
TCCATTTATTTAATTCTCGTTGGTAACATTCAGTTCAAAATTTTTGATGCTGGTTTCATTCCGATTGTCAATTGCAGTGAAATC
>NC_051413.1:10801605-10802107 GCF_015228065.2 Penaeus monodon
ACCAAACAAAAAAAAAAAATTCAAAAAATTTTTCGGTTTTTGTTTAAATTATTTACAAATAAAAAATATCTAACTGCCGAGATATTAGATTATATATTTTACAATTTTCCCTAACCGATTAATGGTTTTTTGAATTTTACGGTAAAAATTTTTTATAAAGATTTTTGGAACAAAAAACTTTACGTTTTATACGGCATTTGATTTTTAAAAAGAATTCAAATTGTTCTTTAATCCGAATTTCTCCGCAAAAACACGACGCAGGCCTTCCTTTTTGGAGGTACTCCAATTTTGGACCTGCCATGTTTTTTTCCGTGGAAAAAAATTTAAAAATTGACAGAAAAAGGACCTGGAAGGATTCATTCGAAGGAAATTTCAAGGCCGAATTTCCAAAAGGGAGGGGCTTCCTTTGGGTGGAGGGCGGGTCGGTGTTTTTTTTGGGTTCCCCAAATTCCCCTTCTCTCCTGTCTCCTCTTCCTTAGGCTTTTTTTCCCCCCCTTTTTTT
>NC_051413.1:10802148-10802896 GCF_015228065.2 Penaeus monodon
TGGGCTTTTTCTTTTTATATTAGTATTAACAAATTTAAAGTGTATTATATATTAAAATATTATTTCTCTAAATTAATTTAAATATTTGGGTTTGAATAAAGTCTTTGGGGCGTAATTTATTGGTGTAGTTTTTGTGTTTTTCTTCTGTTCATTCTTTTTACTAAAATTAATTTGAAAGACTGAAGAAAATATGTTTCTTTCTTTTACTTTTCCAAAAAGGTCGAAAATTGTTTTATTTTTCAATATGCTTCAATTTATTATATCCTTTTTACTTATTAAATCTTTTTGCTTAATTAAGTTTTTTTTCCCCTTTTCACCCCGCTCCATTATTACGGTTTTATGTACTTAACAACGTAATTTTTATTCTTACCTTGGGGAAGTCACCAAATGCCATTATTCAGGAAGTTTTACAATGAATCAATTATCTTGGTAAATATGGCATGGCCTGTATGATGGAATACGCACAATATGGGGTTAGTATTAGTTATACGTTACATTGCAAACATATTTAACAAGAAAGACCTTAAAAAAGGCAAACTATTGAACGATTATATGCAGGGGTTTTGGCATCCAATGCTTTGTGTTCAGAAACCTTTGGAGTTTAATATTGAGGTGCACGTGCCTTTGCAGTCTAGTGGAAAAATAGTTGTTTTTGAGAATAATACCACGGGGTAATTTAGCACATAATAGGCGGGGGTTTGTACTGCGGATAGTTATCAGCAACTACTGAACAACAGTCTTGAGGTAA
>NC_051413.1:10802979-10803455 GCF_015228065.2 Penaeus monodon
GTGAAAATACAGTGCAATTGATATTGATTTTCCCCTTTATCTAATATTTCTAAAAATCATTTTTCCCCTAGGTTTTATAATCGGCGATACGTAACCAATATAAAATCGGGTTTTTCAAAATCTTTTCATCCTTTAGAGTTACATGGATCTGGGAAATCAAATGTATGGCCGCAATATTGATGTGCGTGTAGGATGCAAGTCATGTGCACCTGCATTTATAAAGTAATTTTGTTTAAATAACTAAAAAATAATATCAACAACTGCAGGTATACCAGTCATATATTTTGCTATTCTTTTTTTTTTCTCTCTCTCTTTAATCTTAAAATTAAATAGGTATATTTAGAAGTGTAATTTCATCAGACAGTATTTATTTTCTCAGCACAGTAATAATTGTAATAATAATTTGTTTTTGGAACAATACTCTTTTTGCTTGCACTTATCGCGTTGTATAAATGTTTTCGGAACAATGACCACTT
>NC_051413.1:10803508-10803878 GCF_015228065.2 Penaeus monodon
CCAGTCTATTTAAATTATTCTCGTTGGTAGCGTTGAATTCACCATTTGCGTTATTGGTTTTATTCCGATTATTTTGTACAACTACAATAATACTTCGTTAGTATGCCGTTTTTTGTTGTTGTTTTTTTATATAAAGGAAAAAATGTTTTGTAATGCGACATATAATATATATTTGCGTACCTGATCCATATTTGTTTGACAAGCTAGTAAAAATATTATAAAACATATATAATGTACATGAACAAATTAAAGGGTACGTAAATCTACAATTTCTACATATACAGAAAACCAAATATCGCCAAAGCACAGACTCGTATTCACATCTATACGATCAAAAGATGTGATGCAATAAACAAAATACATGCGAAAG
>NC_051413.1:10804056-10804771 GCF_015228065.2 Penaeus monodon
CACCGCACATACACAACTACTAACGAGAAATTGCTTGTTTCTTCCAATGTTCCGGAACGATTTCGCCAATCAGAATATGTGTAAAGGATATAAACTTGTTACGACAAATAAAAATGATTATAACCACATAAATAAAAGCAGCAAAAATATACAACTCTCCCATAACACGCATTTTTCCCAAAATTTGGTTTTTCATATTAGAGATTACAGCGGAAATAAAGGGCGATGCGAAAAATACTCCGGGAAACTTGTAACATATAAATTCTCTTTCCCCGAAATGTTTATCAGTTGTGTGAATAAAATGCTGGAATTTTATTTCACAAAAACCCTTTTCGCACGGGGAAACATTTAAAAAAATTTAAAAAAAATTTACTCGAAGGGAAAAACAAAAACAAACACCAAAACACAACCCCCAAAAAAACAAAACCCCAAAAAAAAAAACACCCCCCCCCAAAAAACCCCCACCACAACATACAAACAAAAAAACCCAAAACCCCAAAAACCAAACCTAAAGAAGTATCAAATTTTTACCAAAAATCCCCCGGGGTTTAAAATTAAAAAATCTTTGCAAATGTTAAAATTTTTTGGAAAATAAAAAATTTAATTTGTTGAAATTTTAAAAATTTTTATAAACATTCCCGGGGTTTTAAGGAAAAACAAATTTTTTTTTTTCCCCTTTTTTTTCGGAAAATTTTAAAAAATAAAATATTTTCCC
>NC_051413.1:10804794-10804971 GCF_015228065.2 Penaeus monodon
AAAAAATTGAAAAATTTTCTTTCCCAAAAATTGTACCAAAGGACTTTTTTTCCCTTTAAAAAAAAATTTTGGGTTATTTTGGGAGAACATTCTTGAAAATCCCCAAATTTTTTACAGGAATGATGAGAAAAATAAAAAAACCCTTAAAAATAGGGGTAAAGGGTAAATTTTTTAAAA
>NC_051413.1:10805000-10805471 GCF_015228065.2 Penaeus monodon
GAAAATTTTGGGTTTTTTGGGTTTAAAATTCACTTTAAATTTTTTTTTAAAAATTTTCGGGAAGGGGTTTTCCTTTAAAATGCCAAAAAAGGTTTTAAGGGGGTCCCTTTTCAGTTTTTAAAAAGACCACAAACCCCCTTTTAAAAATTTTTCTGAACTTGGGGGATTTAAAACCCCCTCAAGGTTATGAATTTTTAAAGGGAAAAAAAAATTTTAGAATTCCATTTATTGGGAGTAGAAGATTAAAAATAAAAAAATAAAAAAATTTGAATAAAAATTTAATAAATAGTGTTTTTGTTCTTTTGCCGGGGGGGGGTTTTCCTTTTTCTTTTTATATTAAAATTTTAAAAAAACATTCCCGAGGATTGAACCTTTTTAGGGTTTTTAAAAAAAAATTTTTTTTAAAAAAATTTTTTTTAAATTTAAATAATTTTTTTAAAAAATTTTTTTAAAGGGAAAATTTTTAAAGAA
>NC_051413.1:10805500-10806287 GCF_015228065.2 Penaeus monodon
TTTTTTTTTTTTAAAAATTTTTTTATATAAAATTTAAATATTAAATTTTTTTTTTTTCCTTTTTTTTTTTAAAATTTATCATTTAAATTTTATTTTTTTTTAATTTTTATAACTAAAAAATTTTTTTTTTTTTGAAAATTTTTAATGCATTACTAAATTTTTTCCCCCAAACTTTTTTACTTAAGTCATTAAATGGCTTTTTTTGGAAAGATACAAAAAATAAAGGGAACAACGGGAATTTTTGGGTAACCTAGAAGGGTCCGTGGGGAACCCCCAAAGTTTTGGGTGGCGTGACCTGCCAGGTCCGTGCCGAATCACTTGGGCTCTGGCACGGGGACGTCCACCGAACAACGGGGAAAACTCCCAAAGAAAGGGGGGGGAACGAATCCCCGGTGTTAAAAAACCCCCAAGGGGGGGGGGCGGGCCCGGGGGTTGTTATTTTTTCTTGGGTTTTCGTTGGCTTAAAAGTTCCTGTTTTCGTTGATTTTTTTTTTAAAAATTTTTTTTTGTTGTTTTTTATTTTATAATTTTTTTTTTGTTTTTAAATTTTTTAACAATTATAAAAATTTGGTTATTATTTGGGTTTTAATTTCCAAGTTTTTTTTGTTATTAAAATTTTTTAAAAAAAATATTTTTAAAAATGTTCAAAAAAATGGGACGGGCCCCAAAGAAAATAAAAAATATTAAAAAAAAATTTTCCCCTTAAAAAAAAACACTACAAAGTTTTTATTCGTTTTTTAAACAGTGTAAAACAGCCGAATTTTGGAACGAATTTATCAAAAAGAAA
>NC_051413.1:10806311-10806750 GCF_015228065.2 Penaeus monodon
AAAAGTTAATTTTTTAAAAAAAAATTTTATTTTTCAAAAAAAAATATCTTGAAAAAATTACTTTGAGAGTTACTTTTAAAAATTTTATTTCTATTTAATTTCGCAGAAAAAAAAGATTGAAAAATTAATATTGAATAGAAATACAACAGGTATTTTAACTTTTCTTTTAAATGAGATTCAGATTACTTTGTAAGTCAGGTGTACACAACTGCTTAAAACACAACAGCAAAAAAGTACACCTAACAGAGTGATTTAGGATGAAAAGGATTTTTAAATAAAAGATCATTTTATTTTAAATTTGATGCCTACAGTAATTGCCAATTTTTAAATAAGGGGTGAAATACTTTTGAAAATATCAGAGAGGAAATCAATAATATCAATTCACTGTAATTCACCCCAGGTAAAACGAAGCATACAAACGGTTTACAAAAAAACAAGT
>NC_051413.1:10806837-10807278 GCF_015228065.2 Penaeus monodon
CAAAATATAATACAACACGAGCACGCGAACGTTTCACACAATACTTCAAAACCGATATTGTCCCGTAGTGCTGAAATATTCGGTACAGTCCCCCCTATTGTGTGTAAATTAAACCCCGTGGATTATCTTCTAAAAAGGGGATTTGCAATGGATATTTGGTGAATTAATAATTAAGGATAGTAGATTCTAAAGCTACTGGGAATTGGGGAACAGCCCTCAGCGATTTTGAAGCGGAATTTTAGGGAAAAACACCCAATAAAAGGGGGCATTCTTCTTTTGTCATGGATTGTGTTCATTTAGCTCGATACACATTCTGATACATAAGGCCTACCCCCTTTTTCTCTTTCTTTTTCTCAATATGTTTATGGGGAGAGGAGAGAGGAATTACTAAAATAAGTCCTTTTTCTTTAATGAATATGTAAGTAAGTTGTGTACCTTTTT
>NC_051413.1:10807549-10808210 GCF_015228065.2 Penaeus monodon
TTTGTTTTATTTTTTTGGGGTCTGGGATTGTGGTGAATCTTTTATTCCCCGGTAATTTAAAAAAAAAACCATATTCTCAAAAAAAAATTTTTCCCCCTTGCGTGAAGGGGGACGTCGACCACGTCTTTTAACGCCAAAGGTTTTTAAAAAAAAGCAATGGGCGCAATACAGTGCTAGCAGGAGCGGATGCATATGCATATTCAATGTTGCAATTTTTAGGGGTTTTTCCTTTGTCAAATATGTATTCAATTAAAGTTAACCCTGTTGTGTGTGTATTTCCATGCGATCATCCCCCCAAATTTCCCTATAATTGGTTCACTGCAAAAACTTCATGAATAATGACTTTGATGATGTCAACAAAAGATGGGAAATTACTTAGATAAGGGGAAAAGTAAAAAGGAAAAAAAAGAAAGCAGAGAATACGATAAAAATTAACATTAATTTGCAAATACCAGAATTAGGAAAAAAATTATACAACTAATACTTTTTAACAATTCGAATTAAATTTTCTAAGAACAATAAGCAAAAAAAAGACAAAAATGGATCACTTGTTTGTATTTAAACTATATCAAAAATGAGTATTTTAAAAAAATAATCATTGGAAGTACAGCCAAGGAAATTAATTTAAAAAAGCAAAAATGATTGGTGAATATCCTTGTTA
>NC_051413.1:10808572-10808835 GCF_015228065.2 Penaeus monodon
TCCCTACATTTCCCCAAATATTTTTACGTTTACAAGCTTTTTTAATACGTAAACTGAACCCTTTTTTGTAAAAAATTTTTACATTCTGTGATCCATGAGTATAACCATCTAACTTGATAAATACAACCCCGTGAAGTTTGCATACGTATTTTTGGGAAGCCGACCCTGAGATATTTTAGGTCTGAATGATTTTATATAAAATACGTTCCTTTAGCCATGTATTTTCGGTGCTTTGGAGTTAGAAAACAAAGTTTTAAAAACCC
>NC_051413.1:10809221-10809444 GCF_015228065.2 Penaeus monodon
ATAAATAATTTTAAAAAAAAAAACAATTCCTAAAAATAATTTTAAAATAAAAATAAAATTTTAAATTTTATATTTTTAATGTTTTTTAATATTATATAAATTTAAAAATAAAAAAGCTAGAATTTTTAGTTTATTTATATTTTTAATAATATTTTTTATTTAAAAATAATTAAATAATATAAGAAAAATATTTTTAAAAATTAAGGTGTGGGGTTTTGGTTTG
>NC_051413.1:10809616-10809757 GCF_015228065.2 Penaeus monodon
TTTTAAACCAATTTCACAAGCATTTTCAAGAATAATACTATTTAGAGTTTTGCATACGGCGGGGAGATTTTTACTGCAAAAAATTTATCAGCTACACTTAAAAAAAGACTAGCTTTGAATTACAAAGAAAGCTTGTACTTT
>NC_051413.1:10809818-10810444 GCF_015228065.2 Penaeus monodon
CCCTCTGCACTGCAATTAATATTTATGATTTTCCCCTCTGTCTATTTTCCCCCCCCAAATATTTCGCCCCCTTTTTTTAAACTTAAGGGGGGCTGAACGTAACCAATGATTGTATGGAAAAATTTTTCCCTTTTTCAAAAACCCTTTTATTCTTATAACTAAATAACTCCGATATATAGTATTTTCTACCCTGTTGTCTGTGGGGTGTAAAAGGCTGTGGTGTGCCCCCTATAAGTTTACAGCAGTTTTATGCCCCCTCAAAACCCAAAAAACAATTCCGGAGGGAAAAAATATTTAAAAACAGAGCTAAAAATATCCCGACATTTTTTTACCATCCCCCCTTTTTTTCCGTTGTAATATCTCATATGGAATCCCCAATAAGGGGAAATGAAATCTATCAGAGAGTTGTTTTTTTGCAGGGTCGGGATTTATATGATTATAATTTTTTATTTGCCGTAACAAATCATTTCCCGGGCCCGTGAATACTCAAAGAAAAATATTTGATGGTAACAAATTTAATGGTGGGGCGGGGTGTGTGTGGGGGGTGTGTGGGTTGTGTGTGGTTGTTTTTTTTGTTATTTTTTGTGGGGGTTTGGGTGGTTTTGTTGTGTGTGTGTGTGTGTGTG
>NC_051413.1:10810622-10811003 GCF_015228065.2 Penaeus monodon
GGTGGGGTGTGTTTTTTCCATTTCGCGGACACATGGAAATGAATCAATTTCAACACTTTTCCCCCATAGACTGCGAAGGTACAGGCCTTGACGTTAAAAATCCCAAGGGTTTTGGGCTAAGCGTGACGCAAACACGTGCTAAACGGATGCATTGCAATCATTCAAAATCTGCAATTTTTGGGTTTTTTTTGAAAAAGTATTGCAAAAGCCATACTGTTTGGTATTTCAGCAATGTATTATGCCAATATTTGCCCTAGTAACTGATTCATTTCAGCTTCATGAATAATGGCATTTTAGATTTTACAAGGAAGCTAGAAAAACTAATATGGAAGAACAAATAAAAACCAAAGACAAATGTGGTTATTTAGGGGGAACAGATGG
>NC_051413.1:10811171-10811330 GCF_015228065.2 Penaeus monodon
TACCATTGATTTTTAAATGACTTACAATAGAATATAGACCAAAGAAATAATAAAAAAAAACAAACTGATTTTAAAAATTTTTTCAAATCAGTATTAATATTGGTATCATTATCATTAGCGCTATTGTTTTATTATTCTCACTTATCATTAATATAAGGA
>NC_051413.1:10811701-10812083 GCF_015228065.2 Penaeus monodon
CAATATATCCTTTTGCATTTTTAATCCATACTGTTCACATAATTCAAGCCACAGTTAGTCTTTGGTTTGTTACTTGTTCTTCTCATATTACGTAATTTCTACGCTTACCTTGTGAAATCATCAAATGCCATTATTCATGAAGCTGCAATGAATCAGTTACTCATGGCAAATATTGGCATGAACTACATTGCTGAAATACCAAAACAGTATAGGCTTTGCAATACATATTTGACAAGAGAAACCCTGAAAAATTGCAGATATTGAATGATTGCATATGCATCCGTGTTAGCACGTGTATTGCGTCGACTGCTTTATGTCCAGAACCTTTGGAGTTTAACGTCAAGGTCCATGTACCTTCGCAGTCTAGTGGGGAATAGTTGTT
>NC_051413.1:10812513-10812972 GCF_015228065.2 Penaeus monodon
AATATTTTTCTTTGAGTATTCACTGTTCCGGAATGATTTGTTACGGCAAATAAAAAATATTATAATCATATAAATACAGAGCTGCAAAACACAACTCTCTGATGAGACTACATTTCTCATTATTGGGATTCCATATGAGATATTACAACGGAAAAAAAGGGCGATGGTAAAATATATGTCTGGATATCTTAGCTGCTGTTATTAATATTATTTTCCCTACGGAATTGTTTTTGTGTTGAGGAGCATAAAACTGCTGTAAACTTATAGGTGCACACCACAGCCTTACACGCACAGACAACACTGTAGACAATACTATATATCGGAGTTATTTAGTTATAGTAAGAATGAAAAGGATTTTGAAACATGTGATAATTTCATACAATCATTGGTTACGTATCAGCTCACCTCTAAGCTTTAAATAAAGGGGCGAAATACTTGGGGGGGAAATAGACAGAGAGA
>NC_051413.1:10813090-10813206 GCF_015228065.2 Penaeus monodon
ACTTCAAAGCTAGTCTGTTTTCAAGTAGTAGCTGATATTTTTCGCAGTATAATCTCCCCTACCGTATGCAAAACTACTAGTAGTATTATCTCTTGAAAATGCTTGTGAATTGTAAA
>NC_051413.1:10813477-10813927 GCF_015228065.2 Penaeus monodon
CTTTGAGTATTCACTGTTCCGGAATGATTTGTTACGGCAAATAAAAAATATTATAATCATATAAATACAGAGCTGCAAAACACAACTCTCTGATGAGACTACATTTCTCATTATTGGGATTCCATATGAGATATTACAACGGAAAAAAAGGGCGATGGTAAAATATATGTCTGGATATCTTAGCTGCTGTTATTAATATTATTTTCCCTACGGAATTGTTTTTGTGTTGAGGAGCATAAAACTGCTGTAAACTTATAGGTGCACACCACAGCCTTACACGCACAGACAACACTGTAGACAATACTATATATCGGAGTTATTTAGTTATAGTAAGAATGAAAAGGATTTTGAAACATGTGATAATTTCATACAATCATTGGTTACGTATCAGCTCACCTCTAAGCTTTAAATAAAGGGGCGAAATACTTGGGGGGGAAATAGACAGAGAGA
>NC_051413.1:10814045-10814150 GCF_015228065.2 Penaeus monodon
ACTTCAAAGCTAGTCTGTTTTCAAGTAGTAGCTGATATTTTTCGCAGTATAATCTCCCCTACCGTATGCAAAACTACTAGTAGTATTATCTCTTGAAAATGCTTG
>NC_051413.1:10814579-10814838 GCF_015228065.2 Penaeus monodon
CTAGACTCCAAAGCAGCCGACGCAATACATGTGCTAAAAGGAACGTATTTATATACAATCATTCAAGACCTATAAATACTCTCAGGGTCGGCCTTGCCAAATACGTATAGCAAAGCTTACACATTGTGTGTATTTTATCAAGGTTATTGATGGTTATACGTCATGGATCACAGAATGTGAAAGTTTTACAAGATAATGGTTCAGATTACGTAGTTAAACGCTTGTATAACCGTAATAATAGGTTGGAAAATGTAGTTAG
>NC_051413.1:10815235-10815888 GCF_015228065.2 Penaeus monodon
CTTTTGCTTTCTTAATTAATTTCCTTGGGCTGTACTTCAATGATTATTTTTTTACAATACATCATTTTGCATATAGATTCAATACAAACAAGTGAATCCATTGTTAGTCTTTGGTTTGCTTATTGTTCTTAGTAACTTTTAATTCGAATTGATTATAACGTACTTAGTTGTATACATGTTTATCCTAATTCTGGGTACTTGCAAAATGTAATGTATAATTTTTATCCGTATTCTCTGCTTTCTATTATTCCTTTTTACTTTTCCCCTTATCTAAGTAACTTCCATACTTATGTAGTGACATCATCAAATGTCATTATTCATGAAGTTCTTGCAGTGAACCAATTACTCATGGCAAATATTGGCATGATCTGCATTGATGAAATACACACACAACACGGGCTTATACGTTACATTGCAATACATATTTGACAAGTGAAACCCTGAAAAAATTGCAACTATTGAATGATTGCATATGCATCCGCTCCTGCTAGCACGTGTATTGCGTCCATTGCTTTGTGTTCAGAACCTTTGGCGTTCAATGATCGTGGTCGACGTGCCTTCACAGTCAAGTGGGAAATAGTTTTTGAGAATATGGTTACTATTTTAATGTATCCGTGGAATAAAAGATTCACACACACATACAGACACGCAAA
>NC_051413.1:10816162-10816502 GCF_015228065.2 Penaeus monodon
ATAAACATATAGTGAGAAAAAGAAAGAGAAAAAGAGGGTAGGCCTTATGTATCAGAATTGTGTATCGAGCTGAATGAACACAATCCATGACAAAAGATAGAATGACCTCTTATTGGGGTGACTTTACATGAAATTCCGCTTCAGAATCGCTGAAGGGCTGTATGCCAATTCCAGTAGCTTTAGAATCTACATATCCATTAATTATTAATTCACCGAATATCCATTGCAAATACGACACTTTGAGAAGAGATAATACCACTGGGTAATTTAGCACACAATAGGTGGGACTGTACAGCGAATAATTATCAGCAACTACTGGACAATAGTCTGGTTTTGAAGT
>NC_051413.1:10816685-10817498 GCF_015228065.2 Penaeus monodon
CCGTGGTGTGAATTACAGTGCAATTGATATTTATTGATTTCCTCTCTGTATATTATTTCTAACAAGTATTTCATCCCTTAGTTTATAACTTGGCAATTAGCTGATAGGCAATCAATATTTAAATGAAATGATCGTTTATTTCAAAATCCTTTTCATCCTAAATCACTCTGTATAGGTGTACTATGTTGACTGTCTGTGTATTAAGCAGTTGTGTACACCTGCACTTACAAAGTAATCTGAATCATCATTTAAAAAGAAAAGATTAATAATACCTGTTGGTATGCTATTCATATATTATATATTTTACAAGCGTCTTTGTTTTCTGCTGAAATCTAAATATGAAATAGATATATTTACAAATGTAATCTCATCAGACAGTAACTTCTTTTCACAGAGTATTTATATTTACGATAATAATAATATTTTTTGGAAACAATTAATCGTTTCGGAACAATGAACACTCAAAAAAAAAAAAAAAATTATTCTTGTTGATAACATTCGATTCGCAATATACGTTGCTGGTTTCATTCCGACTGTTTTGAACAACTGCAATAATACTACGTTAGTATGCCTGTTTTTCATAAGGGAAATGTTTGTAGTGCGATATATATATTAATACATATTCTGCGGACCTGATCCATATTTTGTTTGATACAAGTTTGTAAAAGTATTTTAAAGCATGTATTGTACATCAACAAAACAAACGGTGTGTAAATTAAATCCACAGTAACTGCAACCATATGATTCCTATGCAGATTGTTAAATAACGGTAAAGTACATAATCAAATTGATATCTATAAAATAATAAGATGC
>NC_051413.1:10817977-10818093 GCF_015228065.2 Penaeus monodon
GCATACATGCATTGAATGTTACTAATTAGAATTTTTGTTTTTTAAGTTTCTTTCAGTCTATCGGAACGATTTCACAATAAGAATGAATATGTTCAAATGATAAAACTTGTTACGAC
>NC_051413.1:10818269-10818333 GCF_015228065.2 Penaeus monodon
CATTACCACATAAATCCAGAGCTACATACTACTCTCTGATGAGACTGTATTTCTAAATATTGGT
>NC_051413.1:10818440-10818552 GCF_015228065.2 Penaeus monodon
ATATGTCTTCTACTCCGCAGATACATGTTAGAATACTAATTTTATTCTCAACAATAATTTCCCTAGACCTTGAGGGATGGAACTTCGCTCTTCAGAGTTACAGATATTCTCA
>NC_051413.1:10818781-10818984 GCF_015228065.2 Penaeus monodon
ATTATTAAGGTTTTTATATGTGATCTGCATCATTAACCTGTCAAACTCTCACATGCCGATATTCATAAAGCAATGGCAATGAATCAGTTACTCATGACAAATACTCGCAAGAACTACCTTGATGAAATACACACACAGAATCGGCTATGCGATACATATTTGATAAGAGAGATGAGAATATTTGCAACTCTTGAATGTGAATA
>NC_051413.1:10819011-10819269 GCF_015228065.2 Penaeus monodon
AGGCAGGCCATATATACTACTTTTGTGAACACACCTCACGAAAAAAAGGGAATAAAACGCCTTTGCTTGAAATTCCGCTTCAGAACCACTGGTGAACTGTATTTAAGGAGATTTGAAATCTGCATACTGATTAATTATTAATTCACCGAATATCCATTGCATATATGACACTTTGCGAAGAGATAATACTGGTAATTTAGCCCACAGTAGGCGAGATTATACTGCGAATAAATATTAGCAACTACTTTCAATCATATT
>NC_051413.1:10819369-10819857 GCF_015228065.2 Penaeus monodon
CCAAGTATTTCGTCCCTTCATTTAAAGCTAAGCAATAAGCTGTGATTGTATGAAATGGTTACTTGTATTAAAATCGTTTTCAACCTTACTAGAGGTAAACAATTTTGTTATATAGTATTCTCTACAATGTTGCCTGTGCAAGAAAGGCAGTGGTGTGCACCTAAACATTCACAGCAATTTTATTCACAACAACTGATAAAACGATTTCGTAGGGAAAAGAATATTATATGTGTACCTAAGTTTTCGGAGGTATATTTTCGCATCGCCCTTTATTTTCCGCTGTAATCTCTAATATGAAAAACCAATATTGAGAAATGCAGTGTTATCGGAGAGTTGTATATTTTGCTGCTCTAGATTTATGTGGTTATAATCATTTTTATTTGTCGTAACATGTTATATCCTTTACACATATTCATTCTGAGTCTCCAAATCGTTCCGGAACACTGGAAGAAACAAGCAATTTCTCGTTAGTAGTTGTGTATGTGCGC
>NC_051413.1:10820004-10820372 GCF_015228065.2 Penaeus monodon
CTTTCGCATGTAGTTGTTTATTGCATCACATCTTTTGATCGTATAGATATGAATACGAGTCTGTGCTTTGGCGATATTTGGCTTTCTGTATATGTAGTAATTGTAGATTTACGTACTCTTTAATTTGTTCATGTACATTATATATGCTTTATGATATTTTTACTAGATTGTCAAAGAAATATGGATCAGGTACGCAAAATATATATGTCGCACTACAAAACATTTTCCTTATATAAGAAAACAACAACAAAAAACGGCATACTAACTTAGTATTTTTGTAGTTGTACAAAATAATCGGAATAAAACCAATAACGCAAATGGTGAATTCAACGCTACCAACGAGAATAATTTAAATAGACTGGTTATTG
>NC_051413.1:10820410-10820894 GCF_015228065.2 Penaeus monodon
TCTAAGTGGTCAGTGTTCCGAAAAAATTTATACAACGCGATTAAGTGCAAGCAAAAAGATTATTGTTCCAAAAACAAATTATTATTACAATTATTACTGTGCTGAGAAAATAAATCACTGTCTGATGAAATTACATTTCTCAATATACCTATTTTATTTTAAGATTAAAGAGAGAGAGAGAGACAAAAACGATTGCAAAATATATGACTGGTATACCTGCAGTTGTTGATATTATTTTTGTATTAAGTTATTTAAACAAAATTACTGTATAAATGCAGGTGCACATGACTGCATCCTACACGCACATACAATATTGCGGCCAATACATTATACTTCCAGATCCATGTAACTCTCAAGGATGAAAAGGATTTTGAAATAACCGATTTTATATTGGTTACGTATCAGCCGATTATAAAACTAGGGGAAAAAATGATTGTTAGAAATATTAGATAAAGAGGAAATCAATATCAATTGCACTGTAGTT
>NC_051413.1:10821000-10821762 GCF_015228065.2 Penaeus monodon
TTACCTCAAGACTGTTGTTCAGTAGTTGCTGATAACTATCCGCAGTACAATCCCGCCTATTATGTGCTAAATTACCCCGTGGTATTATTCTCAACAACAACTATTTTCCACTAGACTGCTAAGGCACGTGCACCTCAATAATTAAACTCCAAAGGTTCTGAACACAAAGCATTGGATGCCAATACACGTGCATATGCAATCGTTCAATAGTTGCCTTTTTTAAGGTCTTTCTTGTTAAATATGTATTGCAATGTAACGTATAACTAATACTAATCCTATATTGTGCGTATTCCATCAATACAGGCCATGCCAATATTTACCAAGAGTAATTGATTCATTGTAAGAACTTCCTGAATAATGGCATTTGGTGACTTCCCAAGGTAAGAATAGAAATTACGTTGTTAAGTACATAAAACCGTAATAATGGAGCGGGGTGCAAAGGACATTAAGCCAAATTAAAGTCAGTTATATTTAAGGTAAAAAGGAGTAATAAAATGTGAAGCATACTGAAAATTATAATTACATTTTGCAAGCAGCCTGGATTGGAAAGTAAAAGTAAAAGCATATCTCAGTTCGTTATAATTAATTTGAGTAAAAAGTAACTACGAAGAAACAAACCCAAAACTAACCGTGGATTAACTTACTTGAACAGTACATATTCAAATGCAGAATTATTTACTGTAATAAGAAATAATAATCATTGAAGTATATAATACACATTAATGTAATACTAGTACCTCCACCAATAGAATTTACGACCCA
>NC_051413.1:10821837-10822354 GCF_015228065.2 Penaeus monodon
ATGAGTTGGAGGTGAAAAAAAAAATTCAACCCCCCCCCCCCCTAAACGGAAGACCCCTCCTTGGAACATCGCTGATGAGAATCTCCTTCAGCAGGAATTCCTCTCCAGGACCTTTTCTTCAATATAAATTCCACAGGAACACGATCCCAATGCAAGTCCATTGGCCAGTGACTCCTACAAGGGAAGTTCCTGCGGCGTCGCCTCTTTCGGGAGAGAAATTCAGGAACATTTTGACATTATTTGACATTCTGATTATTAATCAAATGATTCCAGTTATCAAAACGTATAAATTGTTCATGTGCATTATATGCTTTATAATATTTTTTTACCAGCTGATGTCAAAGAAAACATGGATCAGGTACGCAAAATGTGTATAAATATATATCACTCCATCAAATACAGGCATGCTAACGTAGTATTATTGCAGTTGTAGAATACAGTCGGATTAAAACCAGCAACACAAATTGTGAATTCTTTTTTTTTAGATATACACAATGCGATAAACATGTCCAAGCAA
>NC_051413.1:10822386-10822977 GCF_015228065.2 Penaeus monodon
GATTTCACTGCAATTGATAATCGGAATGAAACCAGCAGCACAAATTTTGAACTGAATGTTACCAACGAGAATTAAATAAATGGATTTTTTTTTAAGAGTTCAGTGTTTCGAAAAGATTTATACAATGTGATGCTTATGTGCAAGCAAAAATATTTATTGTTCCAAAAACATAATTACTATGTTCAGAATGAAGTTACCGTTATGAAATTACATTTCTAAATATACCCATTTCAGTTTTAGATTACAACAGAAAATAAAGCCGAATATAAAAAATAATATATGAATAGCACACTTGCATTTATTAATATTATTTTATATTTAAATTATTTAGATAAAATTACTGTATAAGTACAGGTGCACACAACTGCTTCCAACACGCACAGATATCATTGTGACTAATATAGTATACCACCAAAGGGTCATTTAGAATTTCGTAAAGGTGAAAAGGATTTTGAAATAAACGATAATTTCATACATATATTGGTTACGTATCAGCTGATTATAAAACTATGAGATTAAATAGTTGGTTGAAGTACTAGACAAAGGAAATCAATAAATAGCATTTGCAGTGTAGTTTACATCACATCACGT
>NC_051413.1:10823142-10824156 GCF_015228065.2 Penaeus monodon
CTGTTGTCCAGTAGTTGCTCATAACTATCCGCAGTACAATACCGCTTATTGTGTACTAAATTGCCCATTGGTATTATCTCTTCACAAAGTGTAGTAATTACAATGGATATTCCGCGAATCAGTAATTCATGTGTATGCAGATTTCAAGGCTACTGGAATTGGCATACAGCCCATCAGCGATTTTGAAGCGGAATTCCATGTAAAGTCACCTCAATAAGAGGTCATTTACTCTTTTCACTAGAATGTGTATGAGAGAGGGAGAGCTCACTAAGTATAGTGTCATTTACTTTCAATAATTATGTACTGTAAATTGTGATACCTCTTACATATATATGCGTCAATCTTCCATTCCATGGTCACGAGAATAGTACTCATATTAACAACAATATTTCCCACTAGACTGCGAAGGCACGTGTACCTCGATCATTAAACCCCAAATATCTGAACACAAAGCAGTGGACGCAATACTAGTGTTAATTGGAGCGTTACATATGCAATCTTTCAATGATTCCAAAATTTTGGGGTTTCTCTTGTCAAATACGTATTGTAAAGCCTATACTGGTTGTATTTCACAATTGTAGTTCATGCCAATATTTGCCATGAGTAACTGATTCATTGTAAGAACTTCATGAATAGATTTTACAAGGAAGGATAGAAATTACGTATTGAGCTTACTAGAGCTAAATAACTCGTGTGACAGTATTGCCTACAGTGCTGTCTGTGCGTGTAATGTGGTGGTGTGCAACTATACGTTTATTCACATTAACACTTTAAAGCAATTTCACAGGTTAAAGAATATTAATAGCAGCGGGTAAGTTATTCAGACATTATATATTTTACCATCGCCCTTTATTTCCCATTGGAATTGAAATGCGAAATGTCAATATTTAGAAATGCAATCTCATCAGAGTGGTTTATTTTTCAGCTCTATAGTTATATGATTAGATTTTTTTTTCCGCAACAAATCTTATCATTTGCACATATTAATTCTTATTGTTTAACTCATTTTAACAG
>NC_051413.1:10824218-10824356 GCF_015228065.2 Penaeus monodon
ATCAGTCCATTTAATTTATTCTCGTTGGTAAAATTCAGTTCGCAATTTGCGTTGCAGGTTTTATTCCGAGTATTTTGTAAAACTCCAAAAATATTTCACTAGTATGCCCATTTCTGTCAATGGAAAAGTTTGCAGTGA
>NC_051413.1:10824561-10824862 GCF_015228065.2 Penaeus monodon
TTTAAGCGAACCTGGACCATATTTTGTGTGACGGAGGCTGTGGAGAATATAGCGATTATAATGTATATGAACAAATTAATATTATCTAAAGTAAACCCATGTAATTGCAATCATCTGTGTGATATGCAGAATGTCAAATAAAGCCAAGTTACAGAATCATATGTTGATATCTATACGATGATAAAATGTTATCAAACACTACAAAGGAAGGAATCAACTGCTGTATGGTTTATTAAATTAGGTTATTTTCTGTTGTTTTTTCAATATTAACATGAAAACTTCACGTACGCACGTGCACCTT
>NC_051413.1:10824995-10825275 GCF_015228065.2 Penaeus monodon
ATCACACAGGCACACATAATGCACTAAATTACATTGTGGTTTCATGAGTTAACAGCACAACGAATGGCGAATGGTTAATTAGTGTAAGTTCTGTTACTTGTAAATTATTGTGGTCCTCCTCACCGTATATGAAAGCTGTGAATAAAAACAAAAAAATATATTGCTAAAAGGGTAGTTTGCCATGAACTTTCACTCACATAAACATGAAGATACGGAGATGCATCTACATACATATACAATACGACCCACTCCTCAAACCCCATCTCTCTCTCTCTTTTGC
>NC_051413.1:10825460-10826490 GCF_015228065.2 Penaeus monodon
GTTTATAAATGGCAGCTGCTATCCCATATAAAGAGGAAAATAATCTCGGCCATCTCCAGCCCACGAGTTGGCCTTTTGCGTCCGTGTTTACTTCTCGGTCGGGGTGGATGACCATCTCTCACCTCATATGCCTCAAATACGCTCTCAGTTATTTTTTTTCTGACGTCGGCTTTCATGTCTAGTGTGTGGGAGAAGCCGAGGAGAAGTCTGCTCTGACCTTGATCTTTGACACGAACACCATGAACGAGAAAGGTAGACGAGTAAGATAAACCTCAAGTAACGAGCGGTGTTCACACAAACCAATGGGAAAATCCTTTTAAAACAAGCAAGCTTTTTTGACCATCTTTATAAACCTCAAGGAAGCGATTTTTACACTAACAAGCCAAAAAATCCTTTTGAAACAAAAACAAACAAACAAAAGCAGCTTTGACAAACAATCGCTATATGCGTATTAGCTTGTTGCAATCTGATAAACAATGAAGACAAAAATCACGAAAATGTTTCAGGATGGAGATGAAAATAATAGGATTTTGTTTAAGCTGTCGTACTGCTCCCTACAAAAGAACGAATAAATTAATCAACTGTGCTATTTTCTCCCGGCATTTATAAATATCTATTCATGCTAGAATTGTTTTGACTGCATGTTGCATTTACCATCATGTATCCACAATGCATCGCAGAATGGATGCATATCAAGATTTGGATTAACATGTTCCAGAGATTCATTTGCTTTCCATTTGTAACTAATATATAATGACAGCTCTGGGAAAAGTATGTACAAGTCAATGGAATAGTGTTTGGCAATATGTTATATATATTTAGCAAAACTACAATAACATATTAATTTTACAATAAAATAGGTAATGCACAATAGTTCCTTCGCAGTATACCTTGTTTTGCCAATTCAGTACAGCTAGTGACAACAAAATTGTGAGTGCTCATCTATACCTGTTATGTACATATCCATGCATAGACATAAGCAGTATTATACTGAAACCTCTGTCATTTAGCTGTAGTAGAGATGAAATTT
>NC_051413.1:10826517-10826609 GCF_015228065.2 Penaeus monodon
CATGAACACTTGATATTGACCAATTAGACTATTGAATGAAATACTAGGCGAAAATACGAGACCAAGAGGAAATAATGTTGTAGCAGCTTCAG
>NC_051413.1:10827300-10827556 GCF_015228065.2 Penaeus monodon
CATTTTAAGCGAACCTGGACCATAATTTGTGTGACGTAGGCTGGGGAGAATATAGCGAATATAATGTATATGAACAAATTAATATTATCTAAAGTAAACCCATGATAATTGCAATCATCTGTGTGATATGCAGAATGTCAAATAAAGCCAAGTTACAGAATCATATGTTGATATCTATACAATGATGAAATGTTATCAAACACTACAACAGAAGGAATCAACTGCCGTATGGTTTATTAAATTAGGTTATTTTCAG
>NC_051413.1:10827831-10828007 GCF_015228065.2 Penaeus monodon
AAATGCACTAAATTACATTGTGGTTTCATGAGTTTACAGCACAGAACGAATGTCGAATGGTTAATCAGTGTAAATTTTGTTACTTGTAAATTATTGTGGTCGCCCTCACCGTATATGAAAGCTTTGAATAAAAACAAAAAAATATATTGCTAAAAGGGTAGTTTGCCATGAACTTT
>NC_051413.1:10828435-10829452 GCF_015228065.2 Penaeus monodon
AGCTGCTATCCCATATAAAGAGGAAAATAATCTCGGCCATCTCCAGCCCACGAGTTGGCCTTTTGCGTCCGTGTTTACTTCTCGGTCGGGGTGGATGACCATCTCTCACCTCATGTGCCTCAAATACGCTCTCAGTTAATTTTTTTCTGACGTCGGCTTTCATGTCTAGTGTGTGGGAGAAGCCGAGGAGAAGTCTGCTCTGACCTTGATCTTTGACACGAACACCATGAACGAGAAGGGTAGACGAGTAAGATAAACCTCAAGTAACGAGCGGTGTTCACACAAACCAATGGGAAAATCCTTTTGAAACGAGCAAGCTTTTTTAACAATCTTTATAAACCTCAAGGAAGCGATTTTTACACTAACAAGCCAAAAAATCCTTTTGAAACAAAAACAAACAAACAAAAGCAGCTTTGACAAACAATCGTTATATGCGTATTAGCTTGTTGCAATCTGATAAACAATGAAGACAAAAATCACGAAAATGTTTCAGGTTGGAGATGAAAATAATAGGATTTTGTTTAAGCTGTCGCACCGCTCCCTACAAAAGAACGAATAAATTAATTAACTGCTATTTTCTCCCGGCATTTATAAATACTTATTCTTGCTAGAATTGTTTGGACTGCATGTTGCATTTACCATCATGTATCCACAATGTATTGCAGAATGGATGCATATCAAGATTTGAATTAACATGTTCCAGAGATTCATTTGCTTTCCATCTGTAACTAATATATAATGACAGCTCTGGGAAAAGTATGTACAAGTCAATGGAATTGTGTTTGGCAATATATTATATATATTTAGCAAAACTACAATAGCATATTAATTTTACAAAAAAATAGGTAATGCACAATAGTTCCTTCGCAGTATACCTTGTTTTGCCAATTCAGTACAGCTAGTGACAACAAAATTGTGAGTGCTCATCTATACCTGTTATATGCATATCCATGCAAAGACAGAAGCAGTATTATACTGAAACCTCTGTCATTTAGCTGTAGTAGTGATGAAATTTTA
>NC_051413.1:10829526-10829617 GCF_015228065.2 Penaeus monodon
AATCATGAACACTTGATATTGACCAATTAGACTATTGAATGAAATACTAGGCGAAAATACGAGACCAAGAGGAAATAATGTTGTAGCAGCC
>NC_051413.1:10829792-10829908 GCF_015228065.2 Penaeus monodon
ATTTGTTGATAATTATCAGCAGCACAGCCCCGAACAGACTACCAAATAGTATTATCTGTTCAAAAAGTGTACTCGCAATGGTATTCGGCGAATAGGTAATGTATATCCAATCCCGT
>NC_051413.1:10830499-10830722 GCF_015228065.2 Penaeus monodon
GCAAAAACACCGACCTCACAAAGTTCCAAACAATAATTTTTAATCATCCACAATAAACTTAAAATCTTGCGTAACTTAAGACACAATAAAACGATTTACAATTACTCTAAGAAATCCTACTCGTACTACTCGTTATAAATGTATTTCTACATGCTGCCACGACTCAAAAAAAGCTGTTTTGCATACTTACTAATTGCCTTCTTCTTTGGTGTACATTTCTCAA
>NC_051413.1:10830780-10831311 GCF_015228065.2 Penaeus monodon
ATCTGTCAATAATATCAGCAATAATAACAGGACAAAGAAAAACGAAAAATACTATTAGTAATCAAATGGACGAGATGAAGAAATTACTTCCTTTTCGACACTGAGCACGAAATAATTTATTCCTAAGGTTTCTTATAAAATTGTTGCAACAATTCATATGCAATGTACACAATAAGATTTAATATCTATTTTTTAAAAGCCATCACACACACACGTTTCAACAATACTGGATGACGGATGTAGATACAATTGCAATATATTCCAGTGTAAATTCTTAATTGCAAATGGAAGAGCCTCGAAAAAATCGAAGAACATTTTGATGCAATGATTCCTCGTTTGTCATATACGAGTTTATTTTAATATTAAAGATAGGTAAACATACTTCAATGATTTGATCTAATTTGACAAACAAAAATTTGTATCAATTATTCATTTTAGTTAGCCTATTCCTGGTGTGCTTATTTCATGTATTTTTGTTTATTATCATTTTTATATTAGTGTGTTTTCCCTAATCTATACCATAAATGAATG
>NC_051413.1:10831607-10831915 GCF_015228065.2 Penaeus monodon
ACAAGGGCATGCCAGATTAGTATTATTGCAGTTGTACAAAATAATCGGAATAAAACATATTCTTTGCACTATTTTCCCAGCCTATGTCGCACAAAATACAGCCCAGGTACACAGAAAAAATGTATTAATATATATCGGACCTGCAAACTTTTTCCATTCCTAAAAACCGGCATACTATTTATATTATCACTGTAGTTGAACAAAATACTCGAAATAAAACCAGCAACGGAAATTGAATGTTGACAAAGAGGATAAATTAAGCGAAGTGAGTTTTTTTTCTCGAATATTCTGTTTTCTGGGACATACAT
>NC_051413.1:10832226-10832310 GCF_015228065.2 Penaeus monodon
CCCCCCTTTCCCTCCCCCTTGACCCCCCCCCCCCAGGACATCGTCGCTGAGAAGCTCTTTAAGTAAGAATTTCTCTCCAGAACT
>NC_051413.1:10832362-10832485 GCF_015228065.2 Penaeus monodon
ATCTGCGGGATCCCCTTTAAATTCCGCGGAAACAGGATCCGAAAGCACGTCGCTCGGACAGTGGTTCCTACAAGGGGAGATTCTGCGGCGTCGATTCCTTCGGGAGAGGTCTGTGTGTACGTA
>NC_051413.1:10832721-10833538 GCF_015228065.2 Penaeus monodon
AATGTGTTGCGCTGTATGTTTATAGGTGGTGTAATATAGTTCTTAGAATAATTATAAGAAAATGAAATATGTTTAAATGAGGCTGGAGAAGAGTGTTTTAATCTTGTGGAAAAGAGTGGAATGAAAATGAATTATTATTAATGAATTTTAAGTTTAGTAAAACGATATGATTTAGTATGTGCATTAGTGTTAATTATGTGTTATTATGTGTATGCCATATATTATGTATACAACTGCATTACTAAGTCTAAATATATTATCAGATTTTTATCATTATCAATACTTTCAGAGAGAGGTAAGCTGCAGAAACAGACGGTGGAGAGAAAATGAATGATTATTTTAATTAATCAGTAATTATCATAATGCACGAAATGGGCACATTTAAAATTTCAGTTAGAATGATTACTTATGTGCTGACTCTATGTATTGTTATTTAAGCCATTATTACTAACACTTCCATACTATCAAATATATTATCGTTCATTGTAATGCGATTACAATGTTTCCAGAGATTACGGTGATTGAAAAACCTAATGAGCCAAAATTAGTTTTAATTAATGGTAATTCAAAATGAAGCAAATTTACAGTATGTACAAAATATATATATGATATAAAATATTCTCCCTATCTGTTATGATGGATATATTGTTATACACAATATCTCGTAGGACACTTCCATATATCAATATATATATTATTATCAATTATAGTGATCTACGTATTGACTATAATACTTTAAATATTTTTATATCTAATTCAAATGCTTTCTTTATGGTACTTTTTATGCCTGTTACAGTATGACTCTTGTTGATGATGA
>NC_051413.1:10834076-10834443 GCF_015228065.2 Penaeus monodon
TCGGGAATGAACAGGCAAAACACAAAATAAGGTTTAAAATAATATAATAAATAAAAAAATATTTTTGTTGCATGATGTGGGCACAAGGATCACAAAAGAGATGGATATAAAGAGTTTGATTTAAATTTTTTTCAAAGATTTGTTACGGCCAACAATAGCTACTAAATCACGTGCCGGTAGTTGCTGTTTCATAAGACTGCAGCTGCAGATATAAGCATCTTTTTTAATGAATCGTAATAGTGAAATTTAAGGTAGACTTTAAATTCATAACAAACAAGTTAAACTTTTTCACGGATAATGATTACATAACTGGTCAGCAAGTACTTAAATATTCTTAGAGCCACTCTTTCCCTCCTTTTCCTCACGT
>NC_051413.1:10834595-10835144 GCF_015228065.2 Penaeus monodon
ATATGTTTGTGTATGAAGGCACTCGAGTGTACAATACATCAGATGGTCATTGGTTCCTGCCGTGCTCACATGCGGATACCGACTCATACCATACGTATTGCATATCTCAAATCTAAATATCTCAACCAATACATATTGCAGTAAACCTTCCTGATATTCTTAAGAATCTATGTTAAAAAGAAGAATAACTACGATAATTTTCACACTAGAAAGATATATGGCGTGGACCTCACTCTTAGGACCGCAATGATTCTGCATGCAAAACAAGAAACGCAATATACATGCCAATAAAGAGGATAAATATGCAACTATTCAATAGTTGCAAATTTTCTGAGGTTCGCTCTTGTCAAATATATATTGTATAATAATGCCTGTATTGGTGATTTGTTAATGTAGATCGTCCCGCACGGGTAATGGACACGAATAAAGAGCACATGAATGTTGAAATATACTACATGTCGAGTGCTCCAACTCGATGTAGGTGACATCCACATGGTAAATATACGGTAAATTTTTGCTGGTCTCTCTATATATATGATGTGTGTGCAT
>NC_051413.1:10835497-10835631 GCF_015228065.2 Penaeus monodon
TATGTCCATATGGATTCAGATGCAGCTTCAGTTTTATTCAAACTATAAGCAACAATTTGAACAACAAGCATCAAAACAATGAAAGTAAAGAAATGATAAAATAACTGAGGAACACCAACTTAAGAAAATTTGTT
>NC_051413.1:10836081-10836261 GCF_015228065.2 Penaeus monodon
ATTCATCATACCGTAAATTATGTAACGTTTCCATTACAACATGACAATAACACAAGAATATGTATTTTACACTTTAACAGTTTTCAAAATGAATAGATGTTTCTTACATGCAATTTAACACAAATCCAATATTATTTATAATGATTCACGCATATCATTAATTATTTCCGAAATAATAGA
>NC_051413.1:10836435-10837073 GCF_015228065.2 Penaeus monodon
GAAGCGTTTGTACCTTGAATTCCGCTTCAGAATCGTTGATGAACTGTATTGCAATTCCAACAACATTGAAATTTGCATACGCATTAATTATTCGAAGTTTTACAAAGAGATGATAATAACACCATACAGTGGATGGGACTGTAGAAGGAATCATTATCAACTAACAGGATTATAATCAGCTGATACGTAAGTAATGTCTGTACGATAAGACCGACCGTGTTCAAAATTTTAACTAAAACAACTCCTTCGTAAGTATATTGTGTATATTGTGTTATCCGAGCAATGCAGCTTGCGTGTCTTTGATTGCGTGTGTATGTGGGAGCATCTGTGTGCACCTATACAAAACGTTATTCAGAATCTAAAACTGATCTCAGTGGGAAAGGGATATTAGCACCAGAAATACTGTTCAGTTAGTTTCATACATTTCATATTTCATAACCGAAATAATTTTCTTTGTAATTCAATTAAAATATATGAATATTCATCAGACTGTAACAAATTTTCCGGTACTGTAATTATATAACAAAAGCAACCAATACACATTTCTGTTATTTAATTTTACTGCAACGGACGTATTGAAATTTTTAATTCAGTGCTATCCACCAACGTGGGTACTTCAGTGCGACATGGTCGTTTGA
>NC_051413.1:10837172-10837362 GCF_015228065.2 Penaeus monodon
CGCGTGCGTGCATACATGTTCGATAACAAAAGACGCAGTTTCTTATTTACTTTTATTCTGTATTATTAACCCTTATAGTTGACACAGCGTTGGTTCCAGAAGGGCTTACTTAGCGGGCCATCAGTAACAAGGCCTACTTCAAAGTATTTCGTCTTTTTCTGTGACCGTTCCGAACCTCAAGTCAAAACCT
>NC_051413.1:10838200-10838628 GCF_015228065.2 Penaeus monodon
AATTGTTAAAAGTGAAGTGTGATAAATCAGAAAAATAAGTGATTTTAACGAAGAGGACAATGTTTACAATCGGACAATCAATATACAATATGTCATGACAAATCATGTCGATGTAGAAGTAGTTTTGCCTAATATTTATTATATTTAACTCAATATATCAAAACATTCAGACAGAAAAGGTAACAATAATATATTTATAAAGATATTCTTGGGAGCATTGCATATAACATTTAAATGGAATCATATCTTAATCAAAATTCTTATTCTATATTGCCGTAACCGAGATTCATATAGAATCCAGTCCTACTACACAACAGAACAGTGACTCATAACATGAATTCTTCCAATACACTTTCAATAACGTAGGGTTCAAGACTGGCAGCCACTCTCCGTCTCCTCTTTTGAAAGAAGCTCTGGGGCCAATGTGA
>NC_051413.1:10838655-10838935 GCF_015228065.2 Penaeus monodon
ACAACTGTGTAATGAGGTGAGGTTAGGAAACCTAACGAGAAAAGAGGCAGCAAAGCTTAATTACAGGCAGAAAGGAAGAACTGCAAAATTGGTACTCTTACTTGACTGATATCTTCTAAGACGTGTAAGGCATTTAAGAAAATAATAAATAAGATAAAAAGAGACAAGGTTTACCAAACTAACCATTCATTGCGGCCAAGTAACTAAATTAGTAAACTTAGATTGTTAATATTCAAAAGGAAAACTGACATAATCAAACGGAAAGAAAGTAACACATACA
>NC_051413.1:10839059-10839457 GCF_015228065.2 Penaeus monodon
AACGACCAACAAGAATACACGAGGTCCAGTTATATTATATCAATATCAGCTTTGTAATACACAACACATAAAGATGCCTTCTAGCGACTGTTTCTACACGTGTATTTCAATTTCGGTTCAAAAACGAAAAATCCGTTTTACATTACCTAACGATGTATAGCAAGAAAAGTGAAATTCTACTTCCGTTGTTTTAACAATTGCACGAATGAGAAAGATTTCAAAACAAACACGGGAACGTTTAAACAATCATTTTCCACAAACATTCGTTACGTATCAGCTAATTGCAATGCCAAAAACAATGAAGTCAAATATTAGGACTTTGCCCTCGGGTGGAGAGGCAAATAATGGAACTTCGCTTGTAGTTATGTAACATGAAAAGCTTTCGTGTGGTCCAGGGA
>NC_051413.1:10840411-10840833 GCF_015228065.2 Penaeus monodon
TACTTTGAATAGTATTTACTGTGAGTGATATACACTGTAAACAGATATGCAGTTTGGTGATAAACGCAAGTATAGTAAGTGAGACAAAATTCAGGCCACTAGGTTGGGAACCCCTATTTTAGATAAACACAACAAGTTTAGGATGTGCTAATATAACAAATTCATAAACTGTTTTCGCTTTTTAAATTAACATATAGGAAGTTTTGATAGATAACCATTTTTTTAAACACAGAGGAAAGCCCTCCGTGTATTTTCGAGGAGACACGTCCCGTCTTTCCCTCGAGCCGACCAAACGATGGACCAATTACAACAGATGGCATTGTAAGGGGCAGACCAAGGGAGGTGAGATCCTGCGTGTCAGATCTCCCACGTGATAAATAGGTTCAGTAATGCGTTCAAACCAGTCGGCGTGCAATGCAGCA
>NC_051413.1:10842099-10842244 GCF_015228065.2 Penaeus monodon
CTGTGAACCAGATCCACTTATATTATTAATTACAAGTGTGATTCACCATAGAAAATGGGACAGTGAAGGAAACGGTTTTCTCTGAAAGATTGTAGAGGACTTACAAATTCTAGTTCTGAAAGCATGTTTTTGGCTGATGGCAGAG
>NC_051413.1:10842630-10842724 GCF_015228065.2 Penaeus monodon
TTCGAGAGAAGAAAGCGAGGAAAAGAGGAAATTGAAGAAAGGGGGAATGGGTGAAGATACAGAGTGATGCAGACAGGAAAAATATGCTGAAAGG
>NC_051413.1:10842848-10843309 GCF_015228065.2 Penaeus monodon
GTAATAACAAGGAACAAAGTCATTTTCGTGAAGATTTGTGGATTCATTATAGCGTTTACTTCTCAGCCGCGGCCATTGACGATGCCCCCACCCAACCCCCCCTTCTCTCCCCCCTCCTCCTCCTCCCCACCCCTCCCCACCCTCCTCTTCCCCCACCCCTACACTCCTCTTCCCCCCCACCTTAGGCATAATGGAAAAGGAAGAGGACGCTCGAGACAGGTTTATGTTTATGCATAGTTGGCATACTTCGTAAAAACCTGTTAAGAGGGTAATAAGGAAAAGAAAAGAGAAGAGAATGAAGAATAAATAGCTAGTAGGCGAAGAGAAATAAAAGAAGGAGAAAAAAAATTAGAAGAAATGATGAAAAGAAAGGTAAGGTAGGACACCAATTCGTAAAAAAGCAGTAGGGAGGGTAATAAGGAGAAGAAATAAGAGATAGATGAAGGAATAATGGTAGATGA
>NC_051413.1:10843422-10843591 GCF_015228065.2 Penaeus monodon
AAAACAAAAACAACTCTGAATTGTATATCAGCGTATCCTGAAAAAAGTTTGACGTTGACTGTGAAATATCCCCTTTTTTTCTTGTTTTCTTTTTTGAAAGTGGGAGGAGGTAAAATAAAAAAATTAATTATACTTTGCATTATTCAGATTTCAACTCAGAGAGGTCTTG
>NC_051413.1:10844485-10844567 GCF_015228065.2 Penaeus monodon
TACATTTTAAAAAACCCCAACCATAAAATACACACAGGGTTTATAGGGTATGTCTATCATCATTATCTTCACTTTTATCATC
>NC_051413.1:10847066-10847637 GCF_015228065.2 Penaeus monodon
TGCATATAATTAAAATTTAAATTCCCCAACACTAACCATACATTACACACATTTTGCTTATATGGGTATGCCACTATCTATCTTCTATTTTATTTATATACATATGTGATCATGTAAATTTCTTACAAAATATAATTTTAAAATATATATAAAAATAATAAAATTTAAATAAAAATAACAAATAAATTTTTTTTAAAAGATAAATAAAAATAAAATTAAAAAATATAAATATAATAATATTAAATTTATAATAATAATAAATAAATAAAAAAAAAAAAAAATATAATAATAATTTAATAAATAATATATTTAAAATTTTAAATAAAATATATTTTAATAATATATAAAATAATATAAGCTCTTCTCTCTCTCCTTTTTAAAGCAAATATAAAAAAAAAAAATAAAAAAAATTTAAAATTTTAAAATAAATAATATAATAAAATATAATATTATATATTGTGGTGTGGTGTGTGTTTTTGTGTGTGGTTGTGGGAATATATAATTAAATATATATATATAAAAATTTTATATATAAAATTATATAATTAATATAATAATAATTTTATATTAG
>NC_051413.1:10847869-10848023 GCF_015228065.2 Penaeus monodon
GGAGGGAATTTTTTCTTTTGCTCTCTGGGAAACGGGGGGGTCCTTTCATGCTTGGGGCGCAAAAAAGCGGGAAAAGGGGAACCCGGGAAAAACGAAACGACCCCGGTTTTTTTTAAAACAAAGGCAGGGAAAACACACATAAAAAAATAAAATA
>NC_051413.1:10848916-10849003 GCF_015228065.2 Penaeus monodon
TATCAGACAATGCCAGCGAAATACATAAACCCAATTCAAATTTATACAAAATATATATCAGAAATGTGTGGAAGGTACAAAAGGAAT
>NC_051413.1:10850317-10850525 GCF_015228065.2 Penaeus monodon
TACCAAACATACTAAGTACGTTCGATTTTATGATGATGATGCTGTGTATTTGTTCATATAGGAGTACATTACGGTTACAATCCATATGTCAAGAGAATTTCCAGGGTACGCAAAGCTGTGTTTCATAGTTCTATAGTATTATATATAACGAACGATTCAGGTCATAGCATGTTTTTGAATTACATAATAGTGTTCACTAGGGGAACCA
>NC_051413.1:10850560-10851176 GCF_015228065.2 Penaeus monodon
TAGGGTAAATTTCCGCCTTCATTCGGTTATAAGAAGAAACCATACAGTATTCTGAATAAAGGAAAACATGTAATAAATTTTATACGTAAAGGGAAGATACTTCGAACAGCACTGGACCAAAGCCACCATGCTGTTTGGTGTCCCTCCTCCTCCTCCTATCGTTGGTCACGAAGAGCAGGTGGGAGGATGCGATGGGAATTTTTTTCGTCGTTAAATTGGTGACTTTATTGACATTAAAGCATTGTGGTGCAGATATTAAGAATGTTCTTTCGCCCGTCACGAAGAGCAAATGGAAAGGTTGGTGACGTGTGGTACTGAGTAGTTCGTGTCCAGAGAAAGCCGCAGGGTAACGCCATAACAGATTTCTTCTTTCAGTGTTCAAATGAGATTAGTTGATTAACTTCCCACCAACTTTGTTAATGTATGACCAGTAACTTAATTGATGAAAAAAAAAGTTTAATTATCTTGAGGAAAAACAAAATTCTGCCATAGCATTATAATTACGGCAATTGAATATTCAGACGAAGAGGACTTTTTCACTTCTTTCATTGTCAAGAATGTTATATTTATGTTTAATTATTATTCTCTCTAAATCGAATCACATGTTCTTTCTACT
>NC_051413.1:10851887-10852085 GCF_015228065.2 Penaeus monodon
GAATATACCTACGAAAATGTCCAGTTTCTTTTCTCTTGCACCATGTCACTGGAATTTAATAGTACAAGCCGTAGATTTGGACCAGAATTTCTTTCTTTTGTATGGTAGAATTTTTCTTAGTGTCAGCGGCTATCAAAGACTAAAATGTAATTCAGTTTAGTTTATGATTTTTAATGCATATAGCTAGAGTGAATTTTA
>NC_051413.1:10853610-10853934 GCF_015228065.2 Penaeus monodon
GATTATATGACGGAGAAAAAAATGTATATATGA
Source organism: Penaeus monodon (assembly GCF_015228065.2). Classification (NCBI taxonomy): domain Eukaryota; kingdom Metazoa; phylum Arthropoda; class Malacostraca; order Decapoda; family Penaeidae; genus Penaeus; species Penaeus monodon. The sequence goes on from NC_051413.1 coordinate 10,853,644, forward strand.
ACGACAAAGGAAAAGAAAACTAAACTCGAAAAGTGTGTTATTTTTGTTATTATTTTTAAAACCCGCGAACTGAATTTATTCAGCGCTATAGAGTTTACAGTAAATTACCTGTATTTTGTCCAGCTCGTTGTAAAATGTATGGTTCATTTCAAAAGACACAATTTCAATTTCATGTATTAAAAACTTCAAAGCACATAATGAAAACGTATAAAGCCTTCGAAAAAACGTGAAAAAATACAACTGTGTAGTGAAAAGTTACAGTGTTATTAACTTGTTCAAATCTGGGACCCT
>NC_051413.1:10854666-10854734 GCF_015228065.2 Penaeus monodon
TTAAATTCTTTAGCTTAAAATAATAGAAAACTACATAAAGAAAAAGTGGCACAAATGTTATAAGGGGA
>NC_051413.1:10856346-10856663 GCF_015228065.2 Penaeus monodon
TATACACCCAATATAAACCAATAACTATAGATAGAGAAACAATTGAATATATATACAGGCAGACCAGTATACAGAAATATAAGACCACATTCCTTTTGTGAGAAAACGTATAGGATTTACGGATTTGCAAAAAGGGTAATTTTCAGAATCCTACCTACAAATCCATAACCCTCAGTTGCTGTAAGAAACACTTTCATCCCCTGCAAACCTTTGTTGTGAATGCACTTGCTTCGTTAAGGGAAGAGGAGAGAAGGAAAAACACCAAGTCAGTGGTAAAGAAAGATTAGTGACTGCAATTCTGAAATGGCTTAGTGGAA
>NC_051413.1:10857323-10857684 GCF_015228065.2 Penaeus monodon
TGACAGGGGAATTTTCAGATAATTATAGAAGGAATAATAAAATTCAGGATAAACTTTATGTTACATATATAAACAAATTTAGATCTGTGGGAAACTGTGAATTCCAAGGAATAAAAAAAATTATTAATAATTATACGAAAAACCTGCAATATATACTTGCCGAGTGAAAAAAAAATCAGTATTGAAAATAATAATGATAATAATGCCAAGAGAATGATGAAATCATCATTATTATTCTACTTACAATTTGATAATCACTAGCAACAACTAAGATCATACTAATATTAATTTCAGTAATAGTAATGATATCTCTAGTATATCATTTAAAAGACCTTAATATTTCATATATTTATGAAATAGC
>NC_051413.1:10857708-10858064 GCF_015228065.2 Penaeus monodon
TAGTGGTTTCCTTTTGTGTATTGTGATTGTTTTTAAGCTTTAAATTATGCCAAAAGAGAACGCTAATTGCAAAAGCAGTTATATAATCATCAGCCTATAATATGTAATCTAACCATTTACCAAATATGCTTGTCAAAGATGTAGAAATTATCAATACATATGTAAAAAGTAGAAAGTAATTATGAAAAAAAATTCATTCTTGCCACTCACGACTTAATCTTTAATTTACATAAAAAGATATATCGTAAATTTCTCTTTTAAAGGAAACTTTGACAATAAAGAAAACTAACAATCTTAATGTTTTTACTAAATACATGCAGGAATTTTGAAGGAGATTGTCTTGTCCTACATAAATT
>NC_051413.1:10861763-10862347 GCF_015228065.2 Penaeus monodon
GTAATGATCATGAATAATATTATGATGTATATATATTAATGCGATGATATTGAGATGTAACAATGAAATGCATATATAATGGTAAAAAACATAGGAGATATTATCATCACATAGAAAAAAAAGCAAAACCGCCTGTAGATAATATTTAAAGAATAGCCTATATCAACACTGTAAAAATGAGTTACAATCAAATTCCTTTACACTGCCTTCTCCCAAATACTCTTTTCGCTAACAATACACACAAACAAGCCAAACAGGGACCCCAAACGTCCCTTTCCTCCCTTTCAGAAAGAACCTTCACCCTTGTTTTCCTTCTTCCCTTTCTTTGTCCCTCGCAAACAAGGCGAGGACGGAGCACCTAACAACATATCGAGGTTAAGAGAGAAAGGATATTTGAAGGAATGAATTGAGGGAAAAGATTTTCTTTGATTTGGGTTATGGATTGTGGAATATCAAATACAAGCGTAATTTTAAATCGTTATTTATGAAGTATAATTTGTTGCTTTCGTTATACTGATAATCATAGAGGTCATACATATACAGTTTGTTTACTTTTTACATGTACAGCAGTTATTATATCCACG
>NC_051413.1:10862387-10863659 GCF_015228065.2 Penaeus monodon
CCCTCTATATGTCTTTAACCTCAAAATTCTGACAAAACCTAAGGGCAGAGGCAGTTATATAACCGAAACTAGTGAAACATTTTATGAAAATTTATTCATAAATTTATTTTTACATATTACTTCGGTAACACCTTATGTAGTAACCTGACCCCCCATCGAAGGCATATGTACAAGAAAAAATAGAATTGTTCCGAATTAACATAACATCAACGGCTTAAGGAAGTCATCTCATACGACGTAAAATGAGCCCACTGGTAGTATTGCAATTGCATAACAAGCGATGTCCTTATGAATGAATAGCCATGAGAAAGCACCGGACCAATGAAATCTGGGCTAGTGAGGTGCAAGCAGTGTCGTTATGTATGTTGCTTTTATATATATCAGTGTTTTTCAATGGACGATCAAATTATTCCAATACATTACAAGAGCCTTTTTAAATTTTCTTGTGATTTAAAAGGGATCTTCCGCTGAACACAGCATTAATCTTTACATGTAACAGATACATCTAGAAAAGTAGCAGGAATTATACATAAAGATTTAGGAATGCATGCGTACGAGAATCAAGAATTACTTTCTAAATAGTTTTTTTTAATTGAAACAAAAGTACTGAGTATACGGATAAACAAATTGGCCAAGATGTCTATTAAAAATAAAAAAAAATCTGTGTTCAAAATAATACACCCCTTTCTCATCATACATACTTCCTACTAATTCCTTACTTTCACTTTCATCATTTTATTCTTGTTAGTTTTGTTAATGTAAACGAAGTATGAACAAACCTAAATGCATAAGGTTCAAAACTTAGAATGAAAAGCTAACCAAGAATAAAAAGCGCTAAATATATAACGCAGGAAGATTTCGAGTTTGTTTGCATTAATCGTGAACTCTGTAGATATAATACATTTTGCGTTTAACTTTTAACACTGTGTTTGCATCAATTATGACCTGCAGAGATGTAATATCTGTAGTATATACGTATATTCAAGAAGAAAGCAATGTAATATAAATAATAGAAATAATCTCTTAATAAAATCCGTACTTAGATTCATTACTAAGTAAGTATTTCATCAGCAAGGTTACATATTTACTGTCAGGTTTCTAGACTGGATTAGAAACGGGAATTAAAAATAGAAGCGTTATATAAGGCAGCGGAAAGAGATACCGATACCTGCACACAACCATTGATATGAGTATCCATTCTAAAAATGAACCATATTCTCAGATTTATTCTGTATTTATCTCATTATTCGGATTGCAATGGTATTATGCTTT
>NC_051413.1:10863898-10864568 GCF_015228065.2 Penaeus monodon
TATTATATCAATTCTCTCGTGTGATTTCACATTTACCTTCATCATTCGACTCTCGTTTGGTCCACGTACACAAACAAAAATAACGTTAGGTGCAAACATACCGAGGCCGAAAATAGGAATGAAAAATACTTTGTTTCAACATACATATTACGGAAATTTAACTGTGTTTACATGGGACATGAACTGTGTGAAAGTAAAATGTTTTTCTCCCTATATCAAAGTTAGTACATATAGACTTTTATGAATAGGTAACGTGTATATACAAAAAGTAGAATTAGTTTTTGAATGAAGTGAGTGTTTTCGTTCAGTTCCAAAACTACATTGCTTTTTTGATATCAAGGCTGATCAAATTGTTCGTTTTTTGCATGCCTTTTCTTTGATGATATTTATAATATACACAGTTATGGTTAAGACGAAATTGCACACTACAAAAACAGTTTAACAAAAATCTATTCTTATATATTTATTATTTTTTCAGGAATATGTTGTGTATTTTGTGTATATATTATTAATTGATCTATTTACGATTTATTTTTGTTTTGATTACGTATACAAAAATGGAGATATACAACATACCAAGACATAATAGAAGGAAATATTTTTTAGATTTTTAATGCTATGAATTATGTTATATATATGCAAATGCCAAGGATCCTTAAAAGATGTTGCA
>NC_051413.1:10864719-10864977 GCF_015228065.2 Penaeus monodon
AACGAAACCTCTTAATTGATATTTTATTGCAAGCACACAGTGCACTTACGATCAGCACAATTATTATCACAACCTTTCATGAATTACAGAGACATGATGTCCAATAGATACAACATTGGAATCAAACACATGTACATTCTTTTCTCACTGTTTCCCCAGCTGATTAAACATGGTAGGGAATGAAACGACGCCGATACTGTATATTTTAAAGGCAATTAATGTATTGTTGCGTTTATCTTTTGTGACAAACTATAAAGG
>NC_051413.1:10865104-10865353 GCF_015228065.2 Penaeus monodon
CATTTTCCTAAATGAAATAGCGCTCTGGAGATAATACTAGAGATTGTAGATGAAATAAAGATATCTCTGAACTTGAAACTTTCCAAATAGTGTGTTCATGAATGAAGAAGGAAAAAACGCTATAAAGATAATGATATAAATAGATATAAATGAGTTTATAAATAAATCATTCAATAAAAAGTAAATGCACAAGAAGTATTGGGTATCGTCATTACGTATATAGGGTCCTCCTTTCATTACGATGACCCA
>NC_051413.1:10865501-10865713 GCF_015228065.2 Penaeus monodon
TTACGAACACAAAACTCGGCATTTTGTAAATAACATCCCCTCGCTTCCGCCTCGATTCCGTCTCTCTTCGGCATTTCCAAACAAGAGTCCTTTCCCTTAGGAAGGAGGATCCTGCTCGTGTTTCCTGTAAGGGAAGGCTGGCGAGTGGAAGAATTCGGCGATGTATCTTCATTTTTTGTTATTCTTTGATGTAACTTTAAGTAAAAAAAAAA
>NC_051413.1:10866459-10866775 GCF_015228065.2 Penaeus monodon
CTACTACCACAGGATATACGAAAAACTCCTCTTAAGGAAGATTCCCCGCACTCCTTCGCGGGCATTCCTTCCCCCATATAAGACAAGTGGAGCTGATATCCTGCGTGGCGTCCTGTGCAACCTCTCAATAGCATTCGTTACTTGATACGTTCACTCGGGTCCTGGTCCTTTATCCTCCGTGAAAGGCGTTAGTCAGCTCTCATCCGGGTTGGAGCGGGGATGTTCTCAGCTCCTCTGCTCGTCGTTGGTTTGTTTACCTTTTTCTTTGCGGTTTTCGTAGTGTTATTATTATTATTACTGGTACATATAAATAACC
>NC_051413.1:10867325-10867664 GCF_015228065.2 Penaeus monodon
GTCTTTTTCGTTCCTGACGATCATTTTTGACATGTATTTTTCCGACTCTTTTTCTCCCGAAAAATCATTGGCCAGAGGTATTACAAATTCGACAACGCTGTAATGTTAAAAAGTAATAAAAATAATAGAAAACAAGGGAAAAATACATAAATAAAGACAACGCCTTTTTTTGCTAGCGGTCGGAAAGGACTGGCCATTTTAGGCCTAGCTAGAAAATGTTTTACGGTGCGAGTCTGCGGTAGAACGTACATTAAATAAGATGGATAACGTGTTGTTGCTTTGTTTTCTGAAAGAACATAGTAATCTCAATTTGAATATGGTGTTTCTTGCACCAGTTAT
>NC_051413.1:10868142-10868562 GCF_015228065.2 Penaeus monodon
AGCAGCAACGACAATCCTAATAGCGATAATATTCGAGGGAGACCCGAGGCGAAGGCGTCTTGCCTCGTCGGCTTTGTGTAACTTGACTATACCTGCTGCCTGGCCGGAAATACCTGAATGAAGCGTGACCATTGTTATTTTCACGGGGAATATAATGCAAAACCGTAGACAATCTTTCGGAAATATAGAAAGAACATCTTTAATCATAAAGAAATCATTTGACATATTTATTATAAAATAAAAACAGACAATATAAAACACTATCAATTTCGAGCCCCAGTCTAGAAAAAATACCAAAGAAAACAAAAAGATAAATATTTCCTTTAAAATTAACATGATAAATAAAGTCTGTAAAGTGTAAAGTTAACATAAAAGGACGATGATCTTGAATTCCGAAATGCAAACTGTAATAAAGTTTTA
>NC_051413.1:10868887-10869155 GCF_015228065.2 Penaeus monodon
CTGACAGACCGAGAAAACAACAACAATAATAACCCTGGTACGCCAGAGGAAAGCCGAGCTCAAAGGCGAGGGCGTCTCGTTTCCCTAGCTTAGAACAGACGCCGCAAAGGGCTTGTTATCATTGAATCTACCTCGCTGCTTGCCCGGAATTACCTTAATGAAGCACTACCATGATCAATCCAACGAATACTAATTTCTGGGAATAACAAGGACGATCTCAGTTCGAACATCTTTCGGAGCATTATTGAAAATATTAAATCAAGTGGAA
>NC_051413.1:10869211-10869828 GCF_015228065.2 Penaeus monodon
CACCGTCAACGAATCATCAGACAAACTTCCTGTGTGTTAGTGAGGGATATTATTAATCACAGAATTTAACATAAACTATTAAATTCGATCTTCTTCGAGGCAAATACGGCATGTTTAAATATGACATCTTTAAAGCCACAGTAGCAGGAAGATCAAAGCTAAAGAGAGCAACCTCGTAAATCACATGGCTATACAAAGCATTCACAGTGATTAACTTTTTCTATTGGAAAAAAAAAAGCAAAATCGAAGAAAAGGCTGCCAACTAAACTACTAACAGGCTGGTTGTTACAAAACCCTTCTTCAAACGAAAATAACCTCTGATGCAAGATAATGATAGTTCTGGGACATAAGATAATGTTGGATCGGGTTTTTGTTTGGTGGAAAAAGATTATTACACTAAAGTAAGTACATTTATTTCTAAATAAGTTACAGACTAATCTGTGGAATGGACTATTGTACAATTCGCCAGTTCATTTTCTCTTGTAGTTGTTCACACCCTAAGGGAAGTTGCAATACTTTATATGTCAAGTATTTGTCACTAAACTGTCATGAAATTAAACGAAATATGCATTGACTGACCTTAATTCTTTAGAAAATAAATGACATGCAACTTATCC
>NC_051413.1:10869870-10870175 GCF_015228065.2 Penaeus monodon
TTGTAAATTCTCAGTAACAAACTGGATAAGTTATATTTCCTAGTTATGAGAACAATATCGCTAACATGACTTTCTTTTGGCGGTAAAACATTTCATCTAGATAATAATGTTCCATGATATACATTTGCGCGGTTCTCGTATATGTTGATTTTCAGGCTCAGCAGCTGCACATTCACATAATGTTTTAAGAAGAATCAAAAATTATCTTCAAAGCTTTGTTTACCTGGACTGATTTTTTTTGTGAAGGTTATTCTCTGAAAATTATTTCGAATAACTTATATTATGTTTTTTTGTAAGAAATTTCA
>NC_051413.1:10870231-10871007 GCF_015228065.2 Penaeus monodon
AAATCCCAGGGCTACAGTTTCCATTTCTATGTTTTGTTTAGAAACTCATTTAGTGCAAATTTAGAATAAAAAAAATTTGGTTCTTCTGATTGTATGAATCACTGCCAAATCCGAAAAACAAAAGGCATTAGCTTATTGATGATTTTGTGTGTAGGATCGATTAATGTAATTAGATGCTTATTATCGCTATATTGAATGAGTAAGGATTATCTTCCAAGTTCATTACTTTAGAAAATAAATATATAATAAAGATATAATTATCTTTTTCCCTACAAAAACAGCCACAACTTCAATGATGATCATGCACGTCTATGTCCCAACAAAACATTCTTCCTAGAAACTTACGGAAATTTCACACAAACACTCAATTGAAATACTGCATAAAAAAGGATTATTTTTTTCCCCATTTACCCTAAGATATAACTAGTGAGGATCTGGTAAGTGTAACATGGGCAAGTGACCAATAGAGCGTAGCACTGCCACCACCCGTATCCCAAACAACGGTTGAATGCCACCACTGAACATGCGAAGGGAACTGAAAAGCGACAGGACGTGAGGGGAGGGGGTGCCATAAGGACTGAGGGGACAAATGAAGGCAATTGAGGGCAGGCGAGGTCAGCGGAGGGCCAGGTCATATATTGGATTCGAAAGTACGGCAAAGCTTTCTGACGTCAATTTTAGACACAAAAGTAGAAATTTGCCATAGTAAACGTGTCGTAAAGTTCATGATTTGATGCCTATTAGTGGAATGAGCAACTTAAAACCCTAAAAAAAAA
>NC_051413.1:10871094-10871512 GCF_015228065.2 Penaeus monodon
TAATACGGTCACAAAAGACATTCGATTCCTTTCATCCCTGAGAGAGAATGCAAAATTAAATTAATATTCCTTATTCCACTCTGTAAACGGGTAGTGAAAAACACAAAACAAAAAATCCTTGTTATGGTTTGGCATTAAGAAACTACAATGGTAATGTGTTTGCATCATCTTTGTTTTTGTTTCTGAAATGACGCAAGACAATGGAAACCACAAGAAGCAGAAAGAGCAAACAAGGAGAATTAATGAATTTTGTAAGAAAAATAATAATAAGTGAAAGGGATGAAGAAGAGAGTGTTTTCATTCAGAGAAAGAAAGAAAGATCAGAAAATCAAAAAGCAGACCTTCCATTCAGTGGAAGAGGAAAAATGAACGATGCTCGAATGTTCGTTTAAGGCCGCTTGTTGAGGTAATTGGCTTC
>NC_051413.1:10876455-10877158 GCF_015228065.2 Penaeus monodon
GTAAAACAACTAAATGGACTACGAGTATTGAATAATTTTCACTGGTAAATTTTATGATGCATTACATTTTATTTTTTTATGAAAATAAATAAAGAAAAATAATTAGTGTTAATATATGAAACTCCTTAATCTTGCAATTTCAAGGAAAATCTCTTGACAGAAACACGAATTTATTTCCGAAAACTATTTTGTATTTTTAACTTGGAAACAATTGCATAGTGCAACACCAGGGCATTTGCTATGAAAATCAGTTAATGTTGAGAGAAAAATTGCATGCATAATGTTTATAGTATAATGGTTTTCTCTGCAAAATAATAATTAATTTGACCTGGGAATTCTTGCTGTCAAAGGCATCATCGTCCAGTATAAATGAAATTAATTGTGCTTCATCGGGCGTTCATTAATTTGTAACATAGAATTGAGTAATTGGTTTGGATAAATGGAAGGGCTTTGCTTCTGCCATTTTCTGTTGATGTTGTTATTGGTAAATGCAGTTATTACTTAATGTAAAGTTTTACCTTTCGTGATTTGTATTTTATATAATTCCATTGTTATTTTTATGTTACTGTTATTGTGAGATTAGTGTTTGTTGATATTAATGCAAACTGATATAATTTTGGATCTAGTTTTTTTTTTAGGAAAAATCTTTATTTCAGCAAATAAAAGAGTTTTAATTAGGATGAATTGGATAAAGGTTTAAAAC
>NC_051413.1:10878193-10878323 GCF_015228065.2 Penaeus monodon
TCTGAAGAGGAAGATGATGAAAATCATCTCCTGTTAATCCTTTATGATGAAATAAAATTTTCTTTACACGTATACGAAAATAAGAATTGTAAATGTTCTATGATTCTTAGCACTACATTGGCCAATGAAT
>NC_051413.1:10878629-10878786 GCF_015228065.2 Penaeus monodon
CTCACTCTTTGCCAACAATATAAAACTATTTTTCAAAATCTGAAACATGAAACAGATACTTGAATAATTAATGGCGTTAATTCAAATCTTTATAATGAGGTACAGATAGAATGCAAATTTTATATGCATGGTGAACTCTAAGTGCTATAGCCCGAAT
>NC_051413.1:10879106-10879238 GCF_015228065.2 Penaeus monodon
ATTCGGCCTATAGCAATTAAAGTTCACCATGCATATAAAATTTGCATTCTATCTGTACCTCATTATAAAGATTTGAATTAACGCCATTAATTATTCAAGTATCTGTTTCATGTTTCAGATTTTGAAAAATCG
>NC_051413.1:10881421-10881651 GCF_015228065.2 Penaeus monodon
TACCAGGCTACGGCTGTGTATAGTAAAGCATTGTAAATGAATCATTAACGACCACTAAAATGCCGGTAAGCCTTCGGGGGCGTTTATTCCCACATGCTTTTATGATATAAAGGCATATCATTAATCAGATATAAGCAGTGTCATATATAGGTGCACTTGTCATATATAATGAATGCAAACAGATTGTCTAAATATCTAAATATCCATGCAGTAATCGGTACATGCCAAAA
>NC_051413.1:10882008-10882168 GCF_015228065.2 Penaeus monodon
GATGGATTCCCACGCCCATAATGATGACGCAGCTCACTTTGTTCCAGAAACCCGATTGCGATTCAATGAACCGGACAGACAAGCGAAATCCCTACAGGTTACTTATTTGAATACTGTAATAAGGAAATGCAAAGAAGGAAAGGGAAGGGAACGAAGATAA
>NC_051413.1:10882451-10882697 GCF_015228065.2 Penaeus monodon
CAGCCTGCACATCCGCATGCAAACCTTCGATGACTCGCGCGTGCAAGCAATCGCAATAGTGATAGACTCTCTTCCTCTGTGTGGCAAAGAGCTAGTCCTTCGAAGCTTACGTGATAGAACAGCTGTAGTTGGAGCTAAAGATTAGGTTTTGTGTTGCTGAGTTGCTTCTAGCCTGGTTGATGACACAGTCTCTGAGGAAAGGGTGTGTGTCTTTGTCGTATGTGAAGATAGCTTCTTGTCTCTACA
>NC_051413.1:10882780-10882874 GCF_015228065.2 Penaeus monodon
TTTTCTCTGTTCCTTTGTGTGTGTGTGTAGGCATCAATATACTTATTCATTTATAACAATATTCATATATGTGCACCTATCTGTCCGGTTTTTC
>NC_051413.1:10883116-10883404 GCF_015228065.2 Penaeus monodon
CGACAGCAAACCAAAGCAAATGCCTCCCCATTTTCTCCTAAACACATTAACTCTCCAGACCGAGACAAGATTCTTCTCTTCCTTCCGTTTTTTCTTCACCCAAGAGACCGAGACAGTGACAGAAGCACTTTTCCCGATAAGGAATGAGAACGTTTGTCATTGTCCACTTCCCCTCAAGCGATGGACTCCGCCGCTGGAAATAAACGTGATTCGGAGAGGGCCAGCGAGGCGACGGATGGCCACTGAGATCTGGATTCCTGCATTTGCATGAGAGATCCGAGGAGACGC
>NC_051413.1:10883910-10884020 GCF_015228065.2 Penaeus monodon
CCTTAATTCGGACAGATGGATTGCTGCGCCCACAGCCACATCTTCAATAAACCAGAGCGATTTGTTTCTCGAAGCCGACAGCAAAATCCCGTCAAGATACTCACCTGATC
>NC_051413.1:10884144-10884229 GCF_015228065.2 Penaeus monodon
TTATGGAGAAAAAGGTAGACAAGCATCAAATGATTATATTCCGGGCAATCCCTCTCCCCCACGGATATCCCCCCCACTCCCTCTT
>NC_051413.1:10884526-10884697 GCF_015228065.2 Penaeus monodon
TACCTGAACCCGAGACCCGACAGTCATAATTCACCTTCGGATCCGCAATTTGCCCGACTTGGCCCGAGGAGTGATGCGGGTCATTTGCTGTTGCAGGAAAGGTATTGAAAAGGCATTTGCGATGCGAGGATTCAGGGGGGGGGGGTTCGGCGGAGCTCGGGTTTCGGGGAA
>NC_051413.1:10885142-10885511 GCF_015228065.2 Penaeus monodon
CGACGAAGAAAATATAACTGGTCTTCAGAAAACAGCTACAGTTAGATAAAAACAAAAATAAAGATACATTATATAAGGAACCTGTCACAAACGAAAGCGAGATTCGGTCATTCTCACCAAGCAGGGAATTATGAGAAATACGGGGGTCATTTTCTTCCCATATCCTGACATTCGTTAACGTTCTGCCATAATTCTTGTCAGACATGTGACACGCCTGTCACTGATGATCGTGTCTCCTTTGGTTGTTTTCTTTTGTTTTCGTTTTTTTATTAAGGTTTCATGGGTTATTGCAACCAAAGGTATATACTCTTGTTTGTTTATTCTTCGTCAACAATCTATTTACTAATTTTTGATAGGGTTATGAGTATC
>NC_051413.1:10885705-10886855 GCF_015228065.2 Penaeus monodon
GCACTACACCATCCGTATCGAAACTTAAAGGGAAAAAATGAGAGTAAAAAAAAAAACATTAAAATCTAAAAGCTTAGGAACGAAGCTGGCACTACATCCATCTTTGGTTCTCCTACACTAATGGAGGTTAAGATCCAGGCGAAGGTTTGCCAGAAAGAAGTGTCGAGAAACGTATGTGGAGGGGGGGGGTACAAAAAGTAAAAAGGGGAAGAAGGAGAAGGGGAGGAGAAGCAAGGAAATGGGGAGAGAAAATAGGGAAGGAGGGAAAGAGATGAAAGGAAATAGGGGCGAGAAACAGGGAGATAAGGAAGAGAGAGGAGGAAATGGGGGAGAGAAAAGGGAAGGAGGAAAAGAGAAGAGAGGAAATAGGGATGTGGAACTGGGAGATAAGGAAGAGAAGGAATGGAATGGGGGAGTGAAAAGGGGAAGAGAAGGAGGGGAAAAAGGTTGAGAAAAGGTGGAGATAGGGGAGAGAAAGAAGGAAACTGGAAGAGAGAGAGAAATGGGAAAGGCGAAACGGGAGGAGGGAGAAGGAAGGAGAAGGGAAATGAAGAGAGAGAGAGAGGGAAATGGAGAAGGCAAAGAGATGAGGAGTAAGAAGGGGAGCAGAGGGAATGTAATAGCGAAAGGGGGAAGTGGAGGAGAGAGAGAAGGTAGGAGAAGAAAAGAGATAAAACAGAGATAAAAAAGGAAGGGAAGGGGAAAAGAATCTAAGGAAAGGGGAAGGAGAGAGGAAAAAAAAGTAATAGAGGAGGGTGAAGAAAAGAGACAAAAAGCAGAGAAATTGGGAAGGGGAGAAAGGGAGAAAAAAGAAGGAAGTGGAGAGGAGAGAAAGGGGAGAGGTGGATTAATGAAGAATTTGAGGGAAAGATGTAATGACAAGTGAGGAGGTAGAAGAGAGATGAGAAGAGAGGGGAGAAGGGGGGGAGAACAGAAGAGAAAGGAGGAGAATAGGGAGAAGAGAGGACAAATGAGTCGGAAACAAATAGATTGAAGCAAAAGGCGAATAAAGGAGAGGAGAGAGAATGGGAATATGAAGGTAAGGATCAGGAGAGACGGGAAGGGTGACATACACATCTGTATATGCAAATGGTGAGTGGTAGAAAGAGGAAGATAGATGAAATAAGGCATATACGAAAAAAAAGATGAT
>NC_051413.1:10887782-10888332 GCF_015228065.2 Penaeus monodon
AAATGAGAAACTATCACACTCTTACTAACATATACTATGGATATGTATACACATGAAAACTAGAAGGCTTAAAGAGCAAGGCAGATTAAGAAGCATACGCGTGTATATTCTTTCACAGGTTTGTATACTTAATATCATTTACACATGAAAGCCTAAGACAAGGAACTAGGCTTTCATACGAAAAAGTGTCAAGGTATAATAAATATGAACATTTAATAAAATCTTCATTTTTGAAGTTCTGCGTCAGAGAGAATTATAAATACTTGACATATTTCACTCGCTGTCAAAGGAGACGAGGCTCTTTTGGAGCGTGAGAAGAATGTAATAACATATAGTTAAAAAAAAAGAAAACGGAACACTCTATCCATTCTTTTTATCTGCCTGTTATAATTACTATGTATGCACGTAGAAGCAACTGAGGAAATTAGCAGATAAAGCAATTAGATACCGCTTTTTTCATGTACGTTCTTTATATAAATAAACACATAATACATACTAACACCCTTATAGTGATATGAATATAAAAAAAAATGTATGTATGTATATACAC
>NC_051413.1:10888920-10889255 GCF_015228065.2 Penaeus monodon
ACAAGCATTAAACTCTCATCTTAAGCAACAGGAACCAACATAAAGCTTCAGAGTACGAAAGTGTGTACGGCCTTTGGTTCCGCATGAAAGGGCCAGCGCTGTCTACATAACATCTGCAACAGACGACAGGTAGACATAAAATGGTCCGCCGGTTCTGCCGTAAACACAGTTAACGGGACCCCTTTTCCTCCCTGCGCTCGTAAAGTGAAGGATTTACGCTGGTTCAGTCTCGATACAGGGAGTCTCCGTGGCGTCCGTAAGGAAGCAAGAATCACGTCTTTCGGCTTCTGAGAGTCACTTAATATGGGGGGAGGCAAAATAGGGTACTCAAAACG
>NC_051413.1:10890108-10890831 GCF_015228065.2 Penaeus monodon
CAAGAAGAAATCAACAAGGACTGTTAAGATACCGATACGTGAAGTAATGTCAGATCCTGCTATGACCGCTGCTCCACGCAAGAAGAAGCACCCTTGGTTTCTTCATATCGTCGCAATTAGGACCATTTGCCATCGCCTGCCGAGGGACCGAGATATACCAAGTCGTCGTGCTGCCAAGAAGTCAACGGCCACTGAAGCAATTAAGAAGAAAAGGTTTAAATCTTGAAAAAATATGTAGAATGGCCATAAGAAAGTGGAAGAAAGTAATGGTTTTTCACTATGGCACTTTTAGTGTGGTCAGACGAGGTTTAAAAACCGTACTTCGTCCGAAGTTTACGGTTATGATCGTGAGACATCCTGAGAGTGTGATTTTGTGGGCTGCATTCAGTGAAGATAAGGGCAGGGGAAGACTGCACTTCCTTCCCTAGAATGTAACTGTGAAGGAAAGCTATTATATCAATACTGCAGGAAATCTTTTGTATACATTTCGGGACATTCGCGAGTGTGATATTGCTATGCTACCCAGAAGTCCAAGACCGTCACAGCCTTTCTCGGTGACCATAACATTAATATCTCGTAATGGCCTGATCATTCCCCTGACCTTAGCCCCATAGAGAATAATTGGGATAACATGAAAAACAAGGTTCAAGAAACAAGGACCTAAATGAGGCGCTCAAGAAACTTTGGTACCACACGGACCCTACTGTAAGTATGTTGAATCCA
>NC_051413.1:10891810-10892075 GCF_015228065.2 Penaeus monodon
TATTGCCACAACTGCTATTATCATTCGAAATACTTTTTAAAAATGGCAGTTCATCATTCCAATATTTTATTACAAAATATTGTGCTGTAAAAGTTTGTGTTCTCTTAAAATTTATCTGGTGAAATGAATATGCACTAGAACGATATATTAATATTGTTCATTGTATTTTCCATGGGCAGCAGATAGCATGTTCAGATTTGTGAGTCTAGATATGGATTTCAGAATGTATTTTGTATATTAACGTACGCATATTCATTTGCGCGCC
>NC_051413.1:10896629-10897001 GCF_015228065.2 Penaeus monodon
GCATTGACCTTCCCCCCTAAAAAAAAGGAAAAACGGAAACACATTCATACTAAATGATGTGTAAAAGAGACTTAAACGGAGATGATGAAATTATAAAATTCCTGCCGTCCCAAACGACCTCTAAAACGTGGAACGACCACAGATATTAGGACCAAGACTTAAGGAACTGCTTGTCACATTGGTCTAACTAGGCTCTTAACAGCCCCAGCCTCCATTACTAGATTAGATCCTTCTCTTACTGCAGATATTTCTCTATTGCACGATTACCCTTAATGTCTTCTTCCCCTTAATAACATGTTATGACGTCTCTATCATTTCAAAAAAGAATACTGAGTAGTTGCTGGTCACGCTGGTCCACAGAATGCAAGGGTC
>NC_051413.1:10897522-10897817 GCF_015228065.2 Penaeus monodon
AAAGAAGAGAAAAACAATTGGAAGACGAAGAGAAGTGAGCATAAATGATGATAATTCATTCCACAAATAGCATGCTTGATTTGCGTCGAGGCAATAATGCCAAATAGATTATCTATTCTAATCTCTCCGACTGACCTATCGAAGAATATCAGTATTAACGTTCTCAGTCTCTCACGATGCAACCCCCCCCCCCAAAAAAAAAAGTACATTCTTCTCTTTGAGAGACTCATATCAAACCGCCTGGATTGGGAATTTGGGATCTTAAATTTTGATTTCATTCGGCTTCCTCCATATA
>NC_051413.1:10897918-10898219 GCF_015228065.2 Penaeus monodon
CTCTCTCTCTCTGCCGCAGTCAATATATATCATTAGCCTACCATCTCGTGGGGATGTTACATCATAAACTGCTAGTCAACGTCTTACAACATGCTTATTTCCTCGCTTCTTTGATGTAAAGAGAGTTTGATAGCGATCCAATGAAAGGAAAAAAGTGTTAATAAAAAATAAAATATTAATCTTATAACTTTGAGGAAGTTAATAGAAATGAAAAAAAGGTCAATATGATTTTGTACAAACCAGGTTAAGTCAAATAATTTATCCTTGTAGGAGGATGTAAGGTCTTTCACTTTAATCCGGT
>NC_051413.1:10898335-10898430 GCF_015228065.2 Penaeus monodon
ATATTAATCGATCTATTCGTGTATACATATATGACTCGGTTTTATATTAGAAATTATCATAATTTGAGAATATACGGTTTCTCTGCCTCTTTGGC
>NC_051413.1:10899018-10899214 GCF_015228065.2 Penaeus monodon
TTCCATAGTTTCACCTACTTGGAATGCACAATAGTCATCGACATCTTTAAATGAAGATCATTATAATGATACCGTGTAGATTTCCGAGTATTAGGTCCTGATAAATAGTACTCGAGCTAGTTAATTCTCAATAATTCACGTTAATGATGATTAAACATGAATTGCTTCCATATACTATATATTCTATATATAGATA
>NC_051413.1:10899757-10900670 GCF_015228065.2 Penaeus monodon
TTAGATATTCCATTCATTAATCCATCGAGAATTACAAAGAAAGCATAAGGTAGGCACACACAATACCAAAATAGGTACGGTAGTTCATACAATAAGTGAGAGAATCCGAAGTGTCAAGTAAATGCAGTTATCGTGGAAGCCTCAACAAGAGTAATTGTTTGTCAGTGTGTTCCAATAATCCACAGGATAGCCCAGTGGCCATTACTAGATTAGAATCGTTTCTAAGTGCATGTGCATTACTCTATTGCCAACGTGTGTCTCAGTTGCTAATAGAATGGTCTTTGTGTAATATAAAATGGAACAAATACAACATTCATTCAAATCAACTTACAGCTTTGGTTTCATCTTACGGTATTGAAGAGACTGACTTAACGAAATATTTAATAAATAGATTTGCTCTAAGAAGTATATAAGTGATGGTGAAAGCGAGGAGGAAAGAGCATCATTATATCTTACCAATGACAAATACATTGTAATCACATATAGTAAGGGTTCTTCAAACAAAATAATCGCTTGTCATTGTATTGATAGCTGTCATAACAGTCTAACTACCATTACTGGATGAGATATTTTTCTTATCAATAATTTTCTCTTAGAAAATTACATAGATTGTGCTATGTATTCCCTTTGTTACACCCTGAGCTTTACTGAAATTGTAGGTTATAAAACTATGACTATACTTGGAAAAATTGAACACACACACTGAGCATGTATATTATTATTTTGACCTAGACCGAAAAATTCAAATACGGTGTACTTGAAAAGTGTCATATCTCTTGCCTTTTATATATTCAAGTTCGCTATATCTATAAAAAGCAGAGCTATATTTTTTCCCGTTCGACCAAACTGGGGGGTACATACGTTATAAGAATAATTTGTTTCACATGATTTGAAAAGGTCAAGATATTTTACG
>NC_051413.1:10900830-10900941 GCF_015228065.2 Penaeus monodon
CTTTAATCTAATAGATGGGATTACGACCACGAAAACAAAATATAAAATATAAGCTATAACCCGGCATATTTATTGTCGAATTTTCTGGAACCGAACCAGAATAAAATTCGG
>NC_051413.1:10902486-10902626 GCF_015228065.2 Penaeus monodon
ACGTTTCTTAAATTAAGGTTCCAGGGATATTCTACTTCTGTAGGACTCTCTTTATGTAAATCTCACTATCTGTCCGTCAATCTCTTTCACTCTTTCTATTTTCTCGTTCTGTGTGTGTGTGATCATCATCGTAATCATCA
>NC_051413.1:10902945-10903321 GCF_015228065.2 Penaeus monodon
GGAATAATTCATTTGATTCCTTGTCTTCCGCAAGTGCCACCTCCTACCTCCCAGACATCTCGATTTGCTGCAACTCATGTGCTTCTAATACACACACTATGAAGTCTTCCGGTTTAAGGAGGCCGATTTAGCAAAGCAGATCCTTTTAGTTATTATCACACGTTGCAGAGAATCCTGTGCAATATACAAACGCAAAGCTTCATTTAATTACGTCGGTTATTATTACCAGATCTCAGTGTGCAATATATCCGAGATAAACGCGCACGTGTAATATTAAGGATTAATTTAGCATCCTTTATACGTTATATATAAGCAGTGCTGCGCCGTTATTGCAACTGTGATAAAAAGGAAATTTAATAATGGTTCGGAACATATT
>NC_051413.1:10903467-10903695 GCF_015228065.2 Penaeus monodon
CTGTTTCTATCCATAGAACACGAGTGAACTTAGAGACGTAAATTAAGAAGAGTTTCGGTTTATTCTTGTAATATGTAAAAAGTATGAGAATTTAGAAGGTGGTGATTAAAACACTATCGTGAGTTTGTGTCTTTTTTATGCATTCAAACACACTGGGAGACAATACAAAGGGAAATCCAAAGAATAACGTAACGAAAATCCTTTTCAAAAAGTTCGGTTTGCAATGCG
>NC_051413.1:10903859-10905226 GCF_015228065.2 Penaeus monodon
GTTCATCCGTTCAAAGCTCCTGATCCCTAACGCGATTAATATTATTAGGATAACAGACGAAACACGAAACCTGAGATCGCTGTTGGCAACTGCATTTACCTACATGCTACACCATAGCTTTTAGATCCTTTTAAAAATTTCTACAGCTGATCTGTCTCCTCTCCACATAATTCCCATATTTGTCATCTAAATATATAAATGCCAGTTAAATGTTTTAGCATACTCTACTTATATAAATGCCAGTTAAATGTTAAAGCATACTCTAATTATGTAAATGACAAATAAATGTCATAGCATACTCTAATTATATAAATGCCAATTAAATGTTATAGCATACTCTAATTATATAAATGCCAGTTAAATGTTATATCATCTCTTTCTCTCTCCCTCCTCCTCCCCCCCCCCTGGTTATAATGCAAGTTGAGACAAGCTTTCCTCTGGGGAAAAGAAGAGGTTTATCTATGCACTTCTCGGACCCTTCACAATAACTTCCTCTTCATTCGATGCTACCAATATTTCTAGCAATATTTACTTTATAAAGCTTTATTATATAAGATCTGAAGCTTGATTTTTTTTTATTCTTAATTTTGCAGATGGTATATGTTATAATTTTTCTTTTTATCTGCGTATGTTTTATACATCAGTCAACGAATTTAGTAGTATAGATATTACACATACGTAAGAGAAACGTTAAGCACCATATACTATTAATTAAGAATATAATTGGACTATATCTTCATCGAATATAGAACATAATCATTATCATTTTCTGTTCGAGACCTGGTTAGCATATCCAACATAACTGAGAGGCAAAAATCTATATTGTATTATAAAAAAAAAAAATCTTTGTAGCGGACAATAACGAGCAGCGGATTTTGACTTAATTCATATGAGTATCATGTGTTCGATTCATTTGAATGAATATGCAAAATGCGATTTAATGCTATATATTATTACAAACTGCAATATTTAGGTATGTGAATATATTTCGATACTATCAAGACGGGAATTTCAAATATAACCATGTTTCATACTTACTAGCACACTTTGCATTGAGTGCTTATAAGAACATTATATGCTTGTATTCAAACTATTCTTCAAATCGAATATGCTACCATTTAAAGCAAAAAAAAGAAATGGACAAGTGAAATATGATACATAAAGAAATACGCATATGTATCATTCGGTACCACTACAAAGGATCATTAAGGTTCAATAATCACGGCTAATAGACTTGAAACCAGAGAAGTTGCTTTTAACATTGTACTAATAATCCTCATAAGAGCTTAAGTGCCATTAGCAGATTAGATTCGTCTGTTTCTGCAGCCGTTTCCCTTTGGTAGAATTGCTTTTACGTGTAATAAAAT
>NC_051413.1:10905337-10905513 GCF_015228065.2 Penaeus monodon
GCTGGAACAGCAAATTTTTTTTTCCCTTCCAATATAATGATCGTGGGTGATAACCGAACGAACCTGTACCCAAAGTACTCTCTCAATTCTTTTTCTCTCGCTTTATTTAAGTCTTTGTTTGTTTTTGGTCGGTTTTTATTAGAGTACGCACAACCTAATTCATTTATGAATACGAA
>NC_051413.1:10905603-10906183 GCF_015228065.2 Penaeus monodon
GTACTGCTGTTTGGTGAAATTGCCTATAGCACTTACGTTCCACTATGGTATTTGCTTACCCCCTCTACTTTGTGTGTCGGTTCGAAAAATATCTATGCGTGGGAACAAGGAAACACCTTTTTTATTTTGTTTTGCTATGTTACCGATTCAAAAGACCTCATAGGGAACTCTCGCTTAATTGAGAAGGAGTAGATTATACTTGGAAGGAAAGAAAGGGCGGTCTTGACAGTGTTTGAAACAAGTTTACTGTTGGTATGTGCATTGATCGTCATACCTTAAGATACGGGTTGTTATTGACTTACATACAGCAAATGTTTAATGGTGTTAAGTTTGCTTGACCAAGGTTATATGGGGTATAGGATTGGCCAAAAGTGTATAATTTTCTTTCATAGGCAGTATTTGCGTCGTGCTGAAACAGCCACATTTCTATTATAATCTTTGTTACCAAAGGAGTTGTACGATGCAATACACTCCTCTTTCATAACTGAAGATCATAGCAATTTTAATTTGGTTTACGGATCAATGGATTATAATAGAAAATTGTTTAGATATAAATAATGTTGAAGCATGCTACTGTACC
>NC_051413.1:10907186-10907469 GCF_015228065.2 Penaeus monodon
CCAAGGAATAAAGATTGATTGATACTGCTTTCCTGTTATTGTATGTGAACGTTACAAACCATCCATTAAAATCGACCCAGTACTACAGTGAGCTTCCCTGTACCCTTTGTACCCTTTGTAACTTCATTCTCTTTTATTTTATTTAAGGGTTTGTTTGCTTGTCTTTGAAAAGTTTCCGATATTAACTCTGATAGAAAAAGTCTGGTTTTGATTCACATTGGTGTGTTTTTGTTTCCTCGTTTTATTTGTTTTCGATGCAACGACACCGTAAAAGTGAGCAGTA
>NC_051413.1:10908102-10908352 GCF_015228065.2 Penaeus monodon
CGGCTAATCCTACAGAAGATCGTTCACAGAAATGCTATTGTACTTCTCCTGAATAGAGCATCTTGTAGTTTGTAAACAACTCGCTCACCTCAGCGCTTCCCCATTACCGAAGGGATTGTATACTCGTCTCACCGAATGTCCATTGTGCCTCATAGAACAGAAAAAAGAAAATGTATGAATGATCAGAATTTCTATTTTCTCTTCTGGGAGAGTTTGCCGTGCGCGACTTTTTTTTTTACTTCCTTGTACC
>NC_051413.1:10909900-10910233 GCF_015228065.2 Penaeus monodon
AGGGAGCACAGAGTACAAGCAAGTAAAAAAAATCGCCCACGGCATACTCTCCCAGAAGAGAAAATAGATTTTCTGATCATTCATACATTTTTTTTCTGTTCTATGAGGTACGATGGACATTCGGTGAGGCGAGTATACAATCCCTTCGGTAATGGGGAAGCGCTGAGGTGAGCTGGTTGTTTACAAACTACAAGATGCTCTATTCAGGAGAAGTACAATAGCTTTTTTGTGAACGATCTTCTGTAGAATTACCCTTCAAGCACTGAGTTTAAAGCGTGTGATATGCGCCTTTTGTTATGTGAATGCATTACTATCACGCAGATATTACTGGGT
>NC_051413.1:10911663-10911964 GCF_015228065.2 Penaeus monodon
GCTAATATGATTTCCCCTTAGATTTACAAGGAAGACACCATTCAGCGAAGAGCTACTGTGCTTACCCTGTGCCTCGAATGCCAGCCAATAACTCACAATCAACACGCCATCACCCTCTCCTCCCTGGGGACTGGCTTACAGGCCTGACTTGCGCGCCTCCACCTCGCTCTTCCTTGGACAGCCGGTTTGGTTAGGTCTGTAATGTGCTTTGGCATAGCGATGCCCCTTCATGTACTTTTTCAATGCCTCTTTTTACTGTGACTCATTTATTTTTGGTTATGGTTGTTTACAGTATGTCCAA
>NC_051413.1:10912562-10912727 GCF_015228065.2 Penaeus monodon
TGTAATCGTTGATAGCCATCATTTATTTAAACACATTTTAACACTATATTTTATTATATTTAAGTAAATTTTATAATCCAACATCCGCTTTTAAATATCGTTTGGTTGGTATTCCGTCTTTCTTTCGACGTAATTACACCTTTCAAATGCATGAATGCATGACGA
>NC_051413.1:10913095-10913355 GCF_015228065.2 Penaeus monodon
TGTCTTCCTCATTTTCTTTATCAAGAAGCAGAAATTATCCTCCTAAGATTTATTGTAATGTTCAAACTTACATAAGACAAAGTAGAAATGATGTGAATGGAACAGGTGCTCTGAACGACCTCGACTCCGCTCTACATATATCGTTGGCGAAGCTAGAATTCATCATGTAAATGTTGCACAGAAGACAATTTGAATACTGATAAGATGCATAGGGTGATAAAGCATGACGTCGAAAGGGAACACTGATTCATTGTGATAAC
>NC_051413.1:10915196-10915460 GCF_015228065.2 Penaeus monodon
TCACACAATCACTAAGAATATAGGATACTGATGTTTATTCAACCAAAATTGAAAATAAAACTGTATTAAACTGTTTTTTTTTCTCTCTGAACCTTCTCTAAAACTTTTCAGGAAAATTCTTGTGTTGAGTTATTTTTTATTTAAGTTGGATCGACGTCAAAAGGGAACGCATGAATAGGTTATGAGAAGCTGAAGTTCTGATGAGTGGTTTCTTTGGCGATTCATAAAGGTAACATTCGCAAAAGGCCATTGCCTGTGGCTATG
>NC_051413.1:10915739-10916593 GCF_015228065.2 Penaeus monodon
GTCAGTACTCGGTAATGACATGCTAGGGAATCGATGGTGAGATTCATGATGATGGTTATGTTTTTTTATAACGGTAACGTTAATAGAATAAGAAAAATTACTTGCTGAAATAACTTCCTCATTTAATCGCAAATTACCAGTGCAGACTTTAAACTTTGGCAAATCTTGCAAACAAATTTACTCTTTTCAGGTTCATTAATCAAGAGTTTTATGATGAAAGGTTTCCTTTTATTTTTAGTTCGAGGAAACACTGAGCAAAAGTAAGTGATTTTAAATCCAAGTCACGTTTCGTTAGTTTTGTTACACTGTTGTTATGTTTGCATGCGTGCATACGTGTTTGAGGTTAATTCCCCTCCTTTATTATATTTAAGATTTGTTTTCGCTGTGCCTCAGTATTGATGTATCATATTTATCGACTCATTAAATTATTTGCACACAGACGTACATATATAAGTTCATACATATAGTTTGTGTAAGTAGGTCTACATATAATTACATCACTGGATTGTACAATATGCACTTCATGTAGCCATTCAAGCAATCCGTACAGTTCTATTTGCAGTCGGCAATGAACCTGAATTCCATATACCAATTCCCCAAATTACAATTACAATTTCTTCCCTTTTCACGTTGCAGTATTCCCTCCCATCTTCAGCTTAAGCACGGACGCTGAGATTCTCCCTTGCACCAGATCCCTCAGAGATACATTACGTTCCATTTGCTTCGTCTCGGAGAAGGATTAGCGGGGCCTAACACGCAAAGCATTGTGTACAGGAGAGGTTAGGTAATGAGTTACAACAGAGCTCAGGACGATGCTTTCATAGGTTTGGTTTGGTGTGTAAATTATCAGGTTT
>NC_051413.1:10916874-10917267 GCF_015228065.2 Penaeus monodon
TCCTTTCGATAGTAATAGACAACTCATAACAAGCTTTATAATTCCTCTGATTTTAACATAATGAATAGAGACCTCATGTTATGATCATGTTACCTCATATCAGTGTTAACCAAAGCGTTCAAGACAATGGACGCTATTCCCTTGCAAGGAAATCTTCACTCGAATGCACAAAGAGGATCACAGTAACACGCATTCACTGCTTATTAACACGTAATGTATTGTATTCTGTCATTCACGAAGATTTGACTGATTATGTTGGATGGTGTAAATCTCATTCAAGTTTTATTAGCCACAGTTTGTAAGAATGATGTGATAAAATTGCACGCTGTACCTGTCCATTCCATACAAGATCTAGTATGGAATCATCAGTTATGAATAAATTTAATACAATAC
>NC_051413.1:10918222-10918481 GCF_015228065.2 Penaeus monodon
TTGCCTATCGGCCTCACATAACCCGCTCGTTCAGCATCTCCTTTGCGTCCGTTTCAGCAGATATTCAGAGTTCCCTTTGTGTCGTATTGGTGCGGGATTAGTGGGGCTTCCGCATAAGGCAGGTTGCAAGGGAGGGTTTGCATGCTGCGATGATGCTTTGCAACTACGAGTGATCTGAATATTATTATATATTTAAACGTATGAGCTTTATTCCGGCATTTGAGTTGGTGGAGATCATGCTCAGACATTTTGGCTTAAT
>NC_051413.1:10918598-10918847 GCF_015228065.2 Penaeus monodon
AACTCATTTTTAATTTTGTACACATTTTGTATATGGGTAAATGACTACATGTATACGCTTACGTAAACAAATAAAAACATTTGGTATGAAAATATTCAATGAACATCCAGTACATGTACAGTACATGTAAGGTCTTCTGAACAACGTGGCCGTATTATTCACTCAGGTATACTTGTCTTATTCCAAAAATCACCATGTTCTATGAAATATATACGATATTGATGTCAGCTACGTAGCTGGTGAAAAATG
>NC_051413.1:10919229-10919526 GCF_015228065.2 Penaeus monodon
TAACCATCGACGTAAAATGTAAACTAAAATAGTCTGAAAATATAACCCCGTGTGTCCTAGGTCATGAGGGCTTGACTTCTAAACTTCAGGACAAAAGCAGCCACTTAGCAACACAGGGACTGCCACGCTCAGTGAACTGCCTCATTTTCCTTGCTAGTCATCAGTCTCCTACCTTCTTTGTGAGCAGCAGCTAAGGCTTATCTAACACGAGATTGGAAATGTATGTACTGTAGAGTATATTTTGTTATACAGGTAGCATTTTATATAGAAGAAAGGAATGGCGATCAGGAAATCAGT
>NC_051413.1:10921283-10922271 GCF_015228065.2 Penaeus monodon
GTGGCATCAAACCACGGTACAAGTTGGAGCAAATAGATGATTAGACATGACCATACATCAGTAATACAAAAAATAACTAGCCAACTTTAAAACATAAATGAAAATAATATAGACCTTCTCATCTAATACTTATTCTCTGTAATCATCTAGTTCCTTTGACTAATTTGCCCAAACCTCCCGACGCTTAACCACGCTTAAATTTCACCAATCTGCATGCAAAGTAATCATAAAAGCGAGGAGGTCTTCGGGCGGTTGGGCGTGTTAAAAGGAATTGAACACATGAACAGTGAGGACGTCGTAGAAATTCTTATGTGAAAAAATGTCATGTTAATACTAATTACTCTATATTAAATGCAATTTACTGGGACATAAGAGAAAAAGAAAATGAGAGAAAATAAAGAGGATATTACAATTCGAAGATAAATAAATATATGAAATGATTATACAAATAATAAAAGATTAATAAAAATGAGATAAAAAATGGGAAGAACGAAAAAAAGTTGGAATACGGCTCATGGAAAAAGATATTGGGGTAACTAATTTAAAAAAATAAAATAAAAACATAATATATGGAAATGACAAAAAAGGACAAAAATACAATAAAATAAATAGATAAAAATAAAAAAGAAATAAAAAAGCCTCATAAAAAGAAGGTCAAAAAAAGACTGAGCAACCCAGGCTCTTAACTTGTCTGTACAGAGCCATCCAGCCAACCCATCAATGAATCCACGTTTGGAATTCTCAAAGCACTCTACGCTGTTTCCGTCTCAGCCTTTTAGTTGAGCTGACGGAAAAAGGGCCGCTCCGACTGGCCCCCGAGAATGCTTTATAGAGACAAAGGAAGCCGCAGATACACCAAACGACTTTGAAATGTAGGAATTCTCTGAGGAATTTATCAGATGCAGACGGAAAAGAAGGTCGTTAGTTACAGAGGAAGTCTTCGAATGCAATCAGGCTTCGGAGGGAGAAGCAAAGGGAGAAATAGAGA
>NC_051413.1:10922691-10922880 GCF_015228065.2 Penaeus monodon
GAGAGGTTAATAACAGCCAAGGGACGCCCGCAAAAGCATGAGAAAGACGTACAAAGTTTCCTGCGGAGGATACCAAAGACGCCCCCACCCCTATTAAGGATTCCGCCAATGCCCTTTCCTTTCATCCTCCTTTTGCAATGCAGATCACTTCATCCCTTTGATCTCCTGCCAGAAGATGAATTCAGTTGA
>NC_051413.1:10923213-10923321 GCF_015228065.2 Penaeus monodon
AGCTCTTGGACACGAAGACAATAGAGCCTTAGAAGGATTCCCTTAACCGGAGAGGGACCGAGGGACCGACACTAGCGTAGTTGTCACATTTTGATGTTCCAGTAAAGT
>NC_051413.1:10925183-10926226 GCF_015228065.2 Penaeus monodon
CACTAGCAACGTTGACGCTCTGATTCCATGCATCATGCAGCCGGTAAATTAAGAATAATCTTCAGCGTGGGTCGTCGGCGGAGGTAATTGGAATAAGGGGAATGTGAATAAAAAGGGAATTAGAGCATTGAATATTCATGTTAAGAAAGGATAAACAACTGAGATTAATGCAGAGGGGAGAGACCGCAGGTGCATTACATTCTTTATTGCAGTCATCGTGAAGATTTCATTGTATTGTTACATGATTCTCCTTCAGTATTATAGTTTAGAGCACAGTCACATCATTGTCAGATTGAAATTCTATGGCTGTGACGTAATAATGGTTCTTTGTTATATAGATATCAACAGATTAAAATATCTAATTTCGTGAACATACAGAATCAACTATATGTTCAATCATTTGTCGGTAGTGCCTCAACAGTAGATTGCAAATGCATTGATAATCATTTTTAAAAAGCGGCACGAAAATAGATTAATGTTCCTATCTCTGCCTGCGGATAACAGTACATATAACTGCATCTTTTCAGCAATCTTTAATTATTTATTTATCATTTTTATCGGTCTGAAATCGGATTACACTTTTCTTCGTTCAGATTGATATCATCCTTATTTCATGCAGTTATGCGTGGAATCTATTAGTGTATTTTCCCTTGAATAATCTACGAACTTGCTGATAAATGTATGTAAGAATTCAGTAATTAAATAAAATATTTGATTAATAAAAAGGCAATGTGTGTATCTGATTATTTGCCTGTCTTGTCATCTGTCTACTCTGTGTCCGTCTAAATACAGTAAATATTTTCCTGCTCGTAAATTGTATATACATAAAAGAAATAAGGTAAGCATTTTCTCATTCGATATATCACAGTGGTTAATGAGAAATATCTTCAATTATAAAGATATTCACAACGAAAAATATTACGGTTATCATCAAGAATCAAAAAAAATATAATAAACCTTCCATAAAACACGTTTGAAAGTATTAATTCACAGCAGCTATGTTTCTGTTGCCTTTTTTTAATGCTCTTCAGCCTCACTACAGT
>NC_051413.1:10926374-10926784 GCF_015228065.2 Penaeus monodon
TAGTATCTAAGTAAGTTTTAACCCAATACTCCATCAGTGTCTTTCCGACTATATTGATCTAACAATTTCGTGCTAACAGGACCCTAAAACTGTAAAAATACTCGGTCATAGAAAACGGGTACTTCGCAAGTTATAAAACAATGTGTTCAGTATTCCTTGGGACTAGTATATAATGCTCAAAAATAAGGAGATTATAGTAATTTATACTCTTGATAAATGGGTATAGTATTGAACGTATCATTACCGTGACCTGCAGTTGGATTTTATTTCATATTGTTACTTTACTGTAGCTCATCTTACCCTTACCTTACCCAATGTAAAATCCCCCGATTTTAAAAGCATTATCACTCAAAGCAAATCTAATGCAATTATATGATTGATTATTTTGCTCCTCAAGCTGAAACTTCTTC
>NC_051413.1:10926846-10927489 GCF_015228065.2 Penaeus monodon
CATAATTTTTAAAGCAGGCTGAGGAAGACACATTTTAAAAATTCTTTTAACATCACAACGCCAGATGAAGTACAGGCATTCAGTTTATCGGGTATAGATACTCTTCCTCTTTTTCGGTCTCAATAAAATCTATTACATGGAGGACAACTATATGTTAGAACAAATGTACTCATGCAGTGTAACTGCATCATGATGTAACACATAAACGTATACGATATATGAATAAGTATATTTTTCGCTTCTAGTATATGAAAACACGAAAAGCAAATAATAACGATTTGGTTTATGTTGCCGTCTTTCCTTTTTGTTTTGTGTACACGTTTCTTTATTTCTATCTGAGTTCATATTTTTTTTTTATATACAAATTACCCTCCTACTGTCAACTGATATCACTACACGGCGACATAAACCTCAGGCCTACTGAGCCATACAACGGCAACGTATGGGCTTGTAAAGATATCCCTCTTCGTGGCTCTTACCTGACTATGTAATATCACGCTATCAACCAAGGTTCACCAAGGAACCTGAACGCGTGACTTGCGCTCCGAGAATCGCGTGAGTAAAAACATGCATAATCACCACTTTAATACAGAGAGAAATGCACTTAATACCATATAATTCTTCACATCATTTAAAATACAAG
>NC_051413.1:10928120-10929096 GCF_015228065.2 Penaeus monodon
AATGATGATCACCATGAGCTGCACTCCACCAAGAGGCCATTAAATTATAATGTATTTACAACTACTGCTTGACACAACTCTACGTAAAACTACTCATTCCCTACTAATTGCTGTCGCGCTCTTTTGTCTGAATCTTGAGTTATCGTATGTGATAAGGATTGGGTAAGAAATTATTAGATAATGTGATGAACGTCGCTTCATTATTTTTTAAACTCTAATGTTATAGCCGAGAGATTTTTCATTTTACATTTTTTTTTATCTATCGCCATGAAGATAATACATGTCTGTTATAGATACAAACGTTAAAATAAAAGGACATTAGTGATATTCTAATATAATGCCAAAAATATGTACTTCATATGTATAAAATAAAATCACAACACTTCAAATCGTTTGCTTTTGGTGACAGCAGTTGACAGTTTAAAACGTAATCTTATTGACTAAAACATTTTACACACTTTGTTAAGAATAAGGAGATGCCACTTCTGTGAGAATTACATATCGTATCAGTCTCCATATACACTTTTGTCATTCCCTGATTTTCTCTGTAAGGCAATTACTAGTTGAAAGGGGATCTCCTTACAAAGGGTTAATCGTAAACAGTTATTAACACATTGAGATTTTCAATTAAAGCTTCGTTGTATTTCCCTTTTCCTTGTTGCATTTATAAATATAAAATATATCAGTAACGCAGCTGTACTGTTAAATCTTATTGTAACAGTTAACTAACTTTGTATCATATTGATGCTCTGAAACTGTACAGATTTGGGATTAACGATGTACATACATAAAGATACCTCGAGAAAAAAAATGCATAAAAATACTCCTATCCCATTTATGAAAGGATAACTTTGCATTAGTATTACTAATACTCTATCTTGAACCACTATGTTGGAGATTTCTTTATCTTTTTATCAAGCAGATATGTAATGCCACAATAAGTATAATTTTTGTATGTTTTTCGTCCATAGCGATT
>NC_051413.1:10929123-10929835 GCF_015228065.2 Penaeus monodon
TGTTTATCAGACCATCAATTCATACCAGAAACAGTGTTTCATAGAGAAAGCTCTTCAGACTCACTTAACATTAATTAGAAAAGAAAAAAAAGAGAAATATATGATTTTTCAGTAGGCTAAGCATTGTGTCCCTACTATGATATTTTCCTCTTCAAAGGAATAATTGTTTCGAGAAGGGAATTTTTACTCACAAAGATGCTCGTTACGTGATACAAATAGAATTGCTTTTCTTGGCCTAAGATGCTAATAAATATAAGTATGTCTTTATCTTAATTCTAACAAGCATTTACGGAAACATGGTATGTTATTACTTGCCTGTTTATTATTTCGAGAAGGGAACCTTTTCTCACAAAGACGTTCGTTACCTGATAAATATAATCGGTTCTGTTGCACTAAGATGCGAATAAATATAAGTATCTTTCTTCTAACATATATTTACAGAAACATGGTATGTTATTACCTGCCTGATTATTATTTATTTTATTGGTAAAGAAAAAGTAATAGTTGACCACCGAAATTCTTCATTTTAACACGATGATTAACTATGCCTTTCAAAGAACCAGGAAACACTACCTGGAAAATATCGAAAGAAAAGGAACAACGCAAAACAACAATTTACCCAGAAAGAAGACTTTGTCGACAGCACCTTGTTAACCTCGGATAGAAGGCTCTTAGGGGCAATAAATATGCTGATGAAGGAACAGCTAGCCTT
>NC_051413.1:10929916-10930861 GCF_015228065.2 Penaeus monodon
TAGTGGTGGTGGGGGAGGTAATAGAGATCAATATAAAGCAGACTGTAAAGTAAGAATACCTACAAGAATCTTCTCTTTCTCAATATTATACCAAGAATTTTCGAATGCACTCCTATTCATAATAAGCAGTGATATAGGTAACTGCATACAAAGTCAAGTAATTAGATATTACGATTATATTTCTTCATACAATTTGTTAAAATTGTTTACAAAAATAGCCTGTTGGTCATTCATCATGCGTAATATATTTAATAGAAGCTCTTGAGAGTTCCTTTACATTAATTACAAAGGATACCAAAGGTATATCTATCATGAAAATCAATCATTCTCAGTTGGCACATTGTTAATTCAATAATGCTTTCTATGTAAAGAAATAACGAGTTGAATTAGGAACCCTAAGTCACAGAAGCAATATAACGTGGTTGAAATTTGAGAGTTTATACAGATAAGATTTTAAATTATTTTCTTCGTAGCTGGCTTTAAATTTATCTTAAATCTTAGCTCTTTGAATTTGCAAATGCAGTTAAGAGTTCTTCAGGCAGGTTTATTAATGTGAATTAGATGTTAGCTAAACAAATTTTATTTTGTACTCTATGTTGAGACATCTTTGCAAGAGAAATATAAGAAAAAATAGAGCTAGTTTTATTTTATCTATTGTGATTAAAAAGTATAAGTAAGTTTTTTTCTTTTCTAGTATTTAATGAAAAAAGTAGATAGACATATTTTTCATAAATATTTACGATATTTTTAGAAGCAAGTTTTAAATCAGAATTAATTTTCTGCAAAATAATGAAAAAAGAAAATAAGCAGCTGAAGACAGGACGGCAATTTCCCTTGAGACACGGAGGTATCCTAAAAGCTGTCGGGTTCCTGAGGCGGGAGACTTAATTAGTATCAGGGTTCTTAGAGGAAGTAATGCGGTCATTGATATGATTACCTGAGGCT
>NC_051413.1:10931101-10931250 GCF_015228065.2 Penaeus monodon
ATAAGTTGCGTTTTTGCTTCATGATCAAAATAAGTGTAGGAATGGAAAATCCTGAAAGTTAGAAGGGAAGAACTGATAACTTATTCGTCCATGTCAATAACAGAAAATACCAGGGAATGGTGTGTTGACTGCTTGGATCCCATCTCACT
>NC_051413.1:10932319-10932574 GCF_015228065.2 Penaeus monodon
ACTGAAATAAAATTCAAATGATGCATATAATATTCGTTTTCTCTGAAACAAAACTATAGGCATGGGCGACCTTACGTGGTTATTCGTATCATGAAACAACATTACGAAAAATAATGAAAGTGCATCGAAATAACAGCATTATGAAAGGAAACTCTTAAAGACGCAACGAAATAATCACCATGATGGGCTTGTTATTTGCAAAGCGGTCCTTAAGGGAAACATAAACGACACTAACAGCTGTTGTAAAATCCTCGT
>NC_051413.1:10932614-10932856 GCF_015228065.2 Penaeus monodon
CGAATCTGACTGTAATGGAGAGAAAGGATTAGAGAAAATAACGAAGACCCCTAGTTAACCCAGTGACCTGCGTTTCCAACTCCGGTGTCTAGTTATAAGACTTAGTTAATTAAGGGGTTAGGAAGCTCAGGATCAGAGTATACAGTCAAGGCAACAGGCCAGGGAGATAACGCGCGCACAGGGTTTAGTCTTTCTTTCCTTGTGCTAGGTTCACCGCCTTTGTTATGTGTCATAATAATAAA
>NC_051413.1:10933444-10933666 GCF_015228065.2 Penaeus monodon
ACCAACCACCAAATATTTCTATATGAGTTAAGTTTCCATCCTGAACTGACAAGCCTCCCTTCAGTCACTTTCTTCTCCCGAGGAAATTGTCGGTCTCCTCCCTTCCGTTCATCACTACGAGTTCTTCGGTCGCTCGGGATATTTTGAACCGTGTTTCGGAGGCATCGTCGAATCAACGAAGGAGAAAACTAAAATTTCAAGTACGTCTTTTCGTTGTATACA
>NC_051413.1:10934083-10934193 GCF_015228065.2 Penaeus monodon
TTAATATCTATATTCTTTATTGGAAGAAACTAAGAAAACACAAACGAAGGAAAAATGAAAACACGGCAACAATACAAAAAAATAAAAGGGTAAATAAATAGTAAAATCTT
>NC_051413.1:10934348-10934816 GCF_015228065.2 Penaeus monodon
ACCCGAAATGAATAAAAAGTAAAACTTTCGACTGATTCCCATGTTAATTAGGAGGCGGAATGATTTTGCGACCTCTCTCAGTGACCAATACTTCAAGGTCATGCAACTACGAACCGACATGATCTGGGTCTGAAAGGGGTGTCTGTGTGCGGAATAACATTGTTATGTAAATATCCGAGGCAATACCTGTACCTCCTGTCTGTTCTCTTTTCATACACGAAATAAATGTTGACTGTTACAGAGGGAATGCAACCCTTTGTTGCCATTGCAAGCAACATCTGTACCTAAAGCTGTGGTTTCGGTTGCAACTGAAATCAGTGAATCCACCCCATCACGTGACCTGTGATTCATAGTGCAACGCTATTCGTAAATTTTTTTCTTATCGTTGATATCTGTGAATACAGTGGCTAATGTACCATGGGTTTAGTATGGGGCACATCTTTTAGCCAAGCTACATATCCATCTCAC
>NC_051413.1:10934936-10935034 GCF_015228065.2 Penaeus monodon
GTGCGTGCGTGTGTCTGAAAAAGACAAAGAAAATGATTGTGTTTACTTATAGGTTTCTCGGATCAGTTTTTAGAAGCCGAACAATGAGTGATTTGGTG
>NC_051413.1:10935105-10936547 GCF_015228065.2 Penaeus monodon
ATTTATTTATTATTTTTTTACTGGAATTTAGATTCCTTCCGGATTATTTGGTTCTTGACGCAAGCCATTGTCTTGTATTTTAACCTCATTCCCATTCCTATGTTCCTACTTAGGAAAATAATGGGAAAACAAAACATTATTAAGTAAATGCTGCTATCTATATAAAAATATTGATATCAAATATAGAAGTTATAATTACCTATACAGGAAACTTTACGGTTACAGTCTTTATACCATAAAAATTCGGTCAATTAATACTCCTCCCTTTGTAAATATAGCTATCTGTCAGAGTATTACATATTTTACGAAAGTTCATTAAATATTAAATACGAATTTGTAACGAGGAGGTTTAGTTCGGTTTCGGTAAGACGGGTTCGAAACAAAAGCTAACGTTGTTAGATGCAAAGGCCTAATAGGCCGTTCGCATTACTCACCTACTGAGATAAGGTTGTTCCACGGTGATGTTGTTTTCCGTTTTAAAGTATCTTTTTAAATGATGTACAATGGGTTCAGAAAGTGACATATGGATATGAGTATGACATATTTCTAATTATCGATTAACAGGACTCTTCTCGAGCCAAGATCCGGGAGGAGAGACGTCAGCTTGAGTTCCGGTTGACATCACGACAAAGAACCGACCACGACTTATAATTGTTGCTGTTGTTTTTTTGGGTGTCTCAAGTAGCTACATATATATAGCCACTTGGGAAGCGGACTGTACTTCCACGTTGTATTTATGTGTAAGGTTTACGCAAACAACGCGAAAGTTAATTATTAGATTTTATCATTAACCCAGAAAGGTATTTCTATGACAGTCTGTATCCTAGCCCTTCATACTATCGTTTGCCACGTTCAACAAAAAATGAACAAATATCATGAAACAAAATGTATCTACATACAGAAAAGCCTAATTATTTTTGCTATATTGAGAGGGAAGCAATTTTCTTAGTATGATGATAGACTCGAGCAGACCGGTTCCTTATCATGAAAAAATCAAAAGAACAGTAACTATTATATTTTGTAATAATGCCCTTTACTGTATCACCTCCATTATGTAATTATATTTGCACTTCTTAATTCCTAAGTTTTTTACACTAATAACTTCAAGAATAAGATCTTGATCACGAACAAAGTAGAATGAAAACTGAAATACCCTCTCCTTCTAAAGGCAAAATCCTAAGAAAAAACCTTGTCCCGTTTATGCTAATTGAATGAATGGATAGGTTCGCATTTGTACTCGTATGAACCATAGCCGAGGCTGAAATATATAGGAGGAAACTTCCAGAAATAACCATTGGAAATCTGTACCCCGTTGTCATGAATATTCCATAATTTTGCTTAATCTAATAAATTGACCTGGATTATGCCAAGCTTTTTACCAATAACACTTGCTGGACATGACTGATAAATGTTGTAAGTGGACAGATATACAAACTGATACT
>NC_051413.1:10936576-10936806 GCF_015228065.2 Penaeus monodon
CAGCATGCGTGTACGAGTTTGTCCCCGTGTTTTATATAACAAAACTTATAAAACGAAAACATATTTCCTCATTTTTAGCAGGTCACGCACTCCTCACACACATCTTCCCGATCTGCCGTTCCGGATGTGGTGGCTGTAAAAATTCTAGGAATTACTTTTGCTACCAAGTTAACATATGAAATGATTATGCATCGGTGTGTTGAAGTATGGCATGTCACGTAAATGTCTGC
>NC_051413.1:10937302-10937572 GCF_015228065.2 Penaeus monodon
TAGCAAGGATTATGCAACAGTCTTTTGGCATGGCTGCTGCACTTCTGAAAAACTACTAAAACCTAAATATTCGGGAACAAAAAGAACGGAAACCACAGAGCCTTTTATATACTGCCTCATAACTGCTCTCTCCTCACACCCCATGTCCCTTACTACTATAAATATCATACTCTCGAAATTCCCAATTCTCGCTTCCTTATCGCCAACGTTACGGAATACAACGAAGCTCGGACAGATAGAATCCCAAAGTTGTAGAGGAATAAAATAATG
>NC_051413.1:10937664-10937885 GCF_015228065.2 Penaeus monodon
ACACGCTCAGTGTATTTTATCACCAAGGCTGCAAAATCTTTTATGATGCAGGCGTCGGTGCTGTAGATATAATGTAAGCGGGAGCAGTATACTGTAGACGGAAGCCCGGTCTTTGCACGTTTTCATGGCAGCGTTTGTCTACTCAGCGCTTTGCTTTTATTGCTATAGCTCAAGAGGGTTTCCGCGATAGGGAAAAGGCTCGTTTATGTACTTTGGTTAAA
>NC_051413.1:10939683-10939900 GCF_015228065.2 Penaeus monodon
GTTATCTATATACACTTGTCTATATGTAACGTATATCTTTAATAAGTTTGAAGGGTACGTATCTTACGACCAACCCATCTATACATTTATTTATTCAATCTCTGTTAAAAAATATCAAACTGGTTAACTCTCTTTTCTTCAGGAATCATTTGTCTTCCCCCTTTTCTCGAACTCTGGCAGGAAGCGAGAGTTTGTGCCAAATAAATTGTCCTAAATT
>NC_051413.1:10939932-10940147 GCF_015228065.2 Penaeus monodon
AACACTACAAAGAGGAAATCATTACCTCGGCAAAAATGGAAGGAAACGAGGCAAAAAAGGAATGAAAACCGAGACCAATGGATTTTCGCGGAAACACAACACGGGCCGAACAGAGGAAGTGTGGGGGGGGGGGGGGATTTTGTCGTTGGCA
The DNA here is from genome assembly GCF_015228065.2 of Penaeus monodon. Classification (NCBI taxonomy): domain Eukaryota; kingdom Metazoa; phylum Arthropoda; class Malacostraca; order Decapoda; family Penaeidae; genus Penaeus; species Penaeus monodon. The sequence goes on from NC_051413.1 coordinate 10,940,084, forward strand.
GGTCTGGGGTCTTTTTCCTGTATTTCGCTTGTAATGCACTGCCGGTGGAATACACAGAGGCGAG
>NC_051413.1:10940436-10940539 GCF_015228065.2 Penaeus monodon
AAAAGAGGGGAAAATGTGTGTTTTTCGTTTTATTGCGATAATTCACGGTAAATAGAGAAAGAGGGGAGCGTCCAAATGTCTACTTGTCGTTCTAAAACTATTT
>NC_051413.1:10940595-10940768 GCF_015228065.2 Penaeus monodon
TAGTGCCTTTACTCTCCTTTCAAAATAATTTAAAATGCGCTAAAAAGGAGTTCTGAAAGATGTTAAAATACGCGATAAAAGTAACCTTGAACACTCTTAGTACAGAGTACACAAAAACTATTTTGGACCTGTGTTATCATCATTAAGTACATTAATAAAGCTGCTTTCAAATA
>NC_051413.1:10942491-10942921 GCF_015228065.2 Penaeus monodon
TACGCCTTCCTTCCATGAATTCAGTAGCGATCTTTAATATTTATTACCTAAGCCACCAAAGATCTTAGGCTCCTTTCCATCAATTTCGTACCCGGTATTACAAGATACACTGCACCGCGAAAACTCATGTGAATCAGCAAGAGTTCAGTCAGCCGGAGATTGCCTCCGACACACCACAGCGAGGCTCAGAGTGGGCTTAACATTATCCTGTGACTAAGCTCTTAGGAGGAGTCAAGCAGTGCTGTGGAAGCAAGTTAGGCTTATATTCCTCGGAGATCGAGATCAGTAGCAGGATGAAATCACAAGGAGAGTATGTTGTACAGAAAGAGGTAAGAGGAACGGCTTGATTGACTCTCTAAGGTTAACAAAAAGAAACAAAAAAATAGCGGAGAGGATGTTCAAATTGTCTTCACTAATTCAAATTCAGAGT
>NC_051413.1:10943155-10943238 GCF_015228065.2 Penaeus monodon
GAAAAACATTAACAATTATAAACTCTCAACATATTTCATTCATCTAGAATAAACTAACCGTAAGCCAGTATACCCTTCAAACG
>NC_051413.1:10943537-10944125 GCF_015228065.2 Penaeus monodon
GAATGATTCTCCAACAGATTTTAAAACTGTTACTTATTATAGATATGTTAATGACACATTATTTTTATTTAACTTCTAAGAGCATATCAGTAACTTCTAGAATACCTAAACAATAAACACTCTAGTATTAAATTTACTTGTGATATTGATTCATTTGAAACTTCTGTCTTATACCTACACTGCTATTACCACAAAATTACATTCCAATGTCCTAGCTAAATATAAAGGAAATTCTAACTTAAACTATAGACTATAAAATCTCAAAGAATTATGTAATATTCTTCAAGGAAATTGGCTTCATTACAAGCATACTGAAGAAAAATTGTATTAGATTTCAATTTAATAATTTTGTTAGTCCATCTTTTAAATATGTATAGTGTTGATCGTTATTTACTCTCTTGTCGCACTGATGATGGGCGAAACGTTTGAAGAAATTTGTTTTATTTCCATCAAATTCAAGAAGTTAAATGCCTTAGTGTGTTGTCAACCTCTTAAGAATATTCCTTCTGGCAACTTTAGTTTACATTACCCCTCAGCTTACCTCAAGCAAGTTCAGTTGTTAATAATTTCTATATATGTGTGTGTACG
>NC_051413.1:10944205-10944683 GCF_015228065.2 Penaeus monodon
CACACATCAGACTACACTGCCAAAAATATAGAATAATGGACTGTTCATGGCAGAAAAGACCCAAGCCCGAGGGAGGAAAGTTTCGTACAACAGCAAAGCCACATCTTCCCTGACTCTCTCTCATTCGCTTCGCACTTCACATATAACTCGTCACCCCGATCGAGGCTAAGATATCACCAACATGTCTCATGTATCACATTTGGGGCACATTTCATTTTCCTCGCTGAAGCAATTTGGTCTTCTGAGCTCCAGTCACTTCACCGCTTCATTGGTTGCTATGAAGTGACTATGGCTTGTATTGGAAGACACCGTTGCTGGTTCAGTTAGTTTGATTTTTATGCTTTTATTGTCGTGGTTGATTTTGTTGTTATTTTATACTATTTTGCTTATTTCGTTATTGTTATTTCATCATATTCTTTTATTATTGGTTACGTTGATGGAGTTGTTGTTTTGTAAGTAGATTAAAAAATATAAGTCG
>NC_051413.1:10948078-10948493 GCF_015228065.2 Penaeus monodon
CAGATCTCACCTCAGCCTCCTTTTGACTAACACTTTCAAGTCATTAGGACATGTTTTTTGTTGACCTTCATGCACGGTAATCCAGACGCTATACACTCCGAGACCCTCACAAAAAGCTTTATTGCAAGCTCGTTGCAAAGATCCTCTTCGCGACTTGGGTGTCAGGAGGGAGGAGTTAGTAGTCTGTAACGCTGTTGTTGAATGCAACTTGCAACACGGAAGCTTATGAAAGGGACAGCTCCGTTTTGATGTAACTAGGATGATGTAACTAGTGGATAATGTAATGTAATGTTTTGATGTAACCAGTGGATGATGTAACTAGGCTGGTTTATGGTCAATAAATCTCGGATAAAAGATTTCTGAATATCTAGAAGAATTTGTTTCCTTTAGGGGAAACTTGGCCAGAAATTTACCC
>NC_051413.1:10949235-10949535 GCF_015228065.2 Penaeus monodon
GCATATACAGTGCACGGATTTTATGAACTGTACAGAAGCTGGCAAACTTTTATAATGATGGTAACTACTGTGCGATACAGTTACATCTCAGTGTCTGCATATAAGCTGGTAGTCCACAGACATTACTTGCCCTAATTATTCTAACTCTCGCTACTACTTCCACACTGCGATCTACTTACCCCATGTTTAGCTCGATGTTTCATTGTACGAAGGATGATAGGCTTCTGGTACCTTGTGACATGGAAATTCCAGAGAAATTTCCCTCTTAGAGAAGAACAAGCAATACGTATAAAGGATAGC
>NC_051413.1:10949822-10949898 GCF_015228065.2 Penaeus monodon
AAAGTTTGATAATGTCTGTAAGTTAATAAGTCTGCTAGCATAATTATTATATAATCTATATGATTTTTTTTTTGAC
>NC_051413.1:10950844-10951110 GCF_015228065.2 Penaeus monodon
TTCTGAAACTGACTGAACACAGGTCAGATAATTCTTAAACAAACTTTGTTCTTCCTCGTTACATAAGAGTGAACGCTTCAAGGAACGGTATAATGGCCAAACTTGCCTCGGCCTCCGCTACCCTAAGAAATATCATCCAAACGTCTCTCAGAATCCATGAATCCGGATCACATCTCTGTCAGCGTGACTTCTGCTTGAAATTCCGTGGCGGGAATTAAAGATTCGGAATTAAACCCATTGGCTTGGCATGCTTTAGGGGGTAGGAT
>NC_051413.1:10952319-10952601 GCF_015228065.2 Penaeus monodon
CGTATCCTCCAGAGACTATACAGAAAGCATCCCCCCTCCCCCGCAAACTTACTCGTCCCATCACACTTAAAAGGTAAAGAGCGCAACGTTTTGTTTATTCTGTTTTCGAGAGCAAAAATAGGATTTCGAACTTTTTGTTCAAACATTTTATCCTTTTACACAATCATCGTTTATATACAGCGTGGGCGGGACGCAAACTTTGCTGGGAAGGAAATTTGAACATAGGCGATTTTTACTTCGAAGATTGCAGTGAATTATTACAGGGGCAGAAAGATTGAGGTT
>NC_051413.1:10952739-10952900 GCF_015228065.2 Penaeus monodon
TTACACGGTGGAAGTGATTTTTTTTTTAAGTCTTTTTTTTTAGGATCGCGAGGTTATTTCTCTGAGCAATTTCTAAATAACGTCTACAGAGTGGTCTTGGGCATTGTCTGTGAAGCCTCCCTATCATATTCAGTTTATCGATGCTTCTTCCTTAATGAAAG
>NC_051413.1:10955778-10955893 GCF_015228065.2 Penaeus monodon
TTTTGTTACAGTAAATGCAACAGATAGAAAACTACATAACAGTAGTCCAAATACGCCTACAATAGGTGAAAATTGGCTTCGAGGATGTTAGAAAAAATTGTAAATTAAATAAGAG
>NC_051413.1:10956049-10956178 GCF_015228065.2 Penaeus monodon
ACGTACTCTAATATTTTGTACTTTTGAATTGTCAACCGCTTGTTCGTCGCAAAATACACAAAGGGAGAAAGAAACAGAAAATATATAGTAGAAAAGACTCACATATATAGGCAAACAAACAAAAATAAA
>NC_051413.1:10956311-10956710 GCF_015228065.2 Penaeus monodon
TACTCAAACATGTTTAAAAACACACATGTACCTTCACTCACTCACACAGACACATAATCAATATTCCTAACCAACCCTTCGAATAGAATAAATCAATAACCGCTAGATTATCTATATTTTTAAGGAAATATCGGATAACAGTATAGCAAACCTCGCTACTGTAATAACTTGTAAGCCTTCAAATCCACTATTTCTATCTCCGTAATCCCCGTTTTTATCACCGCTTGTCGTTTATTATTATTTACTTTTTTGTAATTATATTTTTGTGTTGTATTGATTTTAGAACAACACACATTCAGGTGTAGGTCGAGTTTATTGGAGTTTCTTTGATAAACAGGCTTGTTTAAGAAAAAAAAGTGATAGGCCAAGGAGGGAAAAATATAAATGTCGGCAGGAAAG
>NC_051413.1:10956866-10956944 GCF_015228065.2 Penaeus monodon
TCACGAGAGCTCACCTTGAGACAGAAAATATATGTGTACTCTGGATATTGGGATTGATATACTCGTATGTGGTATGTT
>NC_051413.1:10957375-10957633 GCF_015228065.2 Penaeus monodon
AATCTAACCAGACATAAAACAAAAGAACATATCAAATACCTTATCAGTGTCATTTCTGACTACTTGGATCCTCCCCTTATAGCAAATATATACGTACTTGCATCCCACATGTCAATTAAAGCGCTTTGTTATCCGACTCCCCTTCAGTTTCCGCATCCAGTATCCCTATTTCGCTTTATAACATCTGTTCAGTGTCTGCTGTAACCAAAGTATCCAGTATGATTTGGCTTTGCAAAGAGCATTTCATAGCAAAATAGG
>NC_051413.1:10957930-10958126 GCF_015228065.2 Penaeus monodon
AGGTAATTACTTATTTCAGTCGAATAATTGCGATGCCAGAATTTGCAGATAAATGTGTTAAAGCTTTGCTCAAACTACGTAAAAAATAATAAAATATTTTTACTATGTCGATGTCTATTAATAAAGTAAAAGTATTTCCATTGTGCTTGCAGTGAGACGGAAGAATTCTTTTCAGCTACCTACGGTATTATCAAGC
>NC_051413.1:10958502-10958621 GCF_015228065.2 Penaeus monodon
GATCATTCTTGGAGGAGGAAACCAACTACCCTCGTTTAGCAAGAGGTCCGCGTAATTACTGCGTTTTCGTGCTTGGGTTCAAGCGGGATTGGCACCTGCAAGATAAGCCGCGATTTCAA
>NC_051413.1:10959108-10959555 GCF_015228065.2 Penaeus monodon
TGATCTCAGTCCTTTTCTTCCTTCTAATAGATCTGTAAGAATCTTAATATCTGTCAATTTCTCTGGATTTATTCATTTTTTGTTTTGTTTTGTTTTTTAGATAAAAATATCGTAGAAAAAAAAAAAAAAATGAAATTATAATAAAGAGAAAGTAAGTCAATGGATATGTAAATACATTAATAGATTTTAAAAAATCAATGAAAAAGGTATAAAAAAGAAGATAAAACTAGATTGCAATAACAAATGGAATAAGATCAAATGAAATGATTTAATACAAGAGAAAAATCAAAACTTCGACGCACGAGGCAAGACAGAACCAACGCGAGTCAAGGAATAAATGTGGAGAGAAAAGCTACTCTTAATGGTCGTAACATCCTCTTTAACGAAGAATTTTCTCTTACATAGCCTTCCGTCAGTTACTGTGTGCTCTTGCGAATATGTAGCGAA
>NC_051413.1:10959907-10960026 GCF_015228065.2 Penaeus monodon
ATATTTATTCATGTTACGATATTGCCTTTTGGACGAGCTAAATGCGCCTAGTGAGATGCTGCTCTTCTTCCCCTGTAACTAAGCCCTTTAAACCGCGTTCCTTTGAGATCTTAACCAAA
>NC_051413.1:10960117-10960457 GCF_015228065.2 Penaeus monodon
GTTGGTCTGAGAGTGTACTTGGAAAATTTCTCTCACTTCCTGGGACGTTCGTTTGTTAATGAAATAAAGATGTGGAGAAGAGAGGTCTTCTCATATAGGTTCCAACTAATGCGTCTCTTTTAAGCAGCTTTACGACTACGCTGATGTTTTTGTTCGGTAGTAATTGGGGAAGGAAAATATTGTCTTGGAAATACACAGAAATATATGGTATTGTGCTATTATGTCGTCGTTATATCGCAATAGCTATTTTTCACATTTGTTTCAATGTTTTAATCTTTATTTTCAAAAACGTTGCTTTAGAAGACCGAAACTGCATCCCATCGTTAATGGTCAAATCTAT
>NC_051413.1:10960533-10960739 GCF_015228065.2 Penaeus monodon
AGGTAGTTACTTATTTCAGTCGAATAATTGCGATGCCAGAATTTGCAGATAAATGTGTAAAAGCTTTGCTCAAACTATGTAAAACAAATTATAAAATATTTTTACTATGTCGATGTCTATTAATAAAGTAAATGTATTTTCACTGTGCTTGCAGTGAGACGGAAGAATTCTTTTCAGGAACCTACGGTATCATCAAGCAATGAATG
>NC_051413.1:10961169-10961636 GCF_015228065.2 Penaeus monodon
AACGAACGGGGACATGCAAGAGGAAAGAAAAGAGAGATCAGAGAAGGAAGATCATTCTTGGAGGAGGAAACCAACTACCCTCGTTTAGCAAGAGGTCCGCGTAATTACTGCGTTTTCGTGCTTGGGTTGAAGCGGGAATGGCAACTGCAAGATAAGCCGCGATTTGGAGTCGTGTGTTTCTATGCTGTTGTCTGTATGTATCTTTGTTTCTATGCTGTTATCTGTATGTATCTTTGTTTCTATGCTGTTATCTGTATGTATCTTTGTTTCTATGCTGTTATCTGTATGTATCTTTGTTTCTATGCTGTTATCTGTATGTATCTTTGTTTCTATGCTGTTATCTGTATGTATCTTTGTTTCTATGCTGTTATCTGTATGTATCTTTGTTTCTATGCTGTTATCTGTATGTATCTTTGTTTCTATGCTGTTATCTGTATGTATCTGTCTGTTTGTCTGGTCATCTGTGA
>NC_051413.1:10962048-10962129 GCF_015228065.2 Penaeus monodon
TGATCTCAGTCCTTTTCTTCCTTCTGATAGATCTGTAAGAATCTTAACCTGTCAGTCAATTTCTCGTTACATGTCTCAGGA
>NC_051413.1:10962347-10962505 GCF_015228065.2 Penaeus monodon
CTTCGACGCACGAGGCAAGACAGAACTAACGCGAGTCAAGGAATAAATGTGGAGAGAAAAGCTACTCTTAATGGTCGTAACATCCTCTTTAACGAAGAATTTTCTCTTACATAACCTTCCGTCAGTTACTGTGTGCTCTTGCGAATGTGTTGCGAATG
>NC_051413.1:10962736-10962854 GCF_015228065.2 Penaeus monodon
ATTCATGTTACGATATTGCCTTTTGGATCCGAGCTAAATGCGCCTAGTGAGATACTGCTCTTCTTCCCCTGTAACTAAGCCCTTTAAACCGCGTTCCTTTGAGATCTTCTCAATCAAA
>NC_051413.1:10962929-10963513 GCF_015228065.2 Penaeus monodon
TTGGTCTTTGAGTGTACTTCGAAAATTTCTTTCACTTCCTGGGGCATTCGTTTGTTAATGGAACAAAGACGTGGAGAAGAGAGATATTCTCATACAGGTTCCAACTAAAGCGTCTCTTTTAAGCAGCTTTACGACTACGCTGACGCTTTTGTTCGGTAGTAATTGAGGAAGGAAAAGACTGTCTTGGAAATACACAGAAATGTAGGGTATTGTGCTATTATGTCGTCGTTATATTGCAACAGCTATTTTTCACGTTTGTTTCAATGTTTCATTCTTTATTTTCAAAAACGTTGCTCTAGAAGACCGAAACTGCATATTATTGCTACCCTCATATCTATCATGGCCCCTTACCTTGACAGAATTGATGTCATAGGAAAGGTAAACGATTAATTAATACCTTAACCCGTAGAAATAATGTACTTTACAATCGTCATTTCTCTAGGAAGTCTGCCGAAGTTTGCAAATCAACGGAATTGCATTGCGAATTGCATGGTTATCCTATTGACGTGTATATTGAATACTGAAGATCGACAGAAATTACGTATAAGTTTCTCATTTTGAGTTGATAATTTTTTCTTGGGTCA
>NC_051413.1:10963613-10963806 GCF_015228065.2 Penaeus monodon
GATTATTGCAATGTTAGGAACAATACTAGCAGGATCAATAACATTTTCTTCCGAAAATAAAGGAAACGTAAACAAATGAAATAGGTAGATTAAGCACTTGTGGATCTGCCTATGTGTGTAGACAATTAAAAAGGAAAAAGAAAAGAAGAATTAGAAAATGTAACGGATTCTTTAAAGGAAAGGAAATACCCCC
>NC_051413.1:10963855-10963939 GCF_015228065.2 Penaeus monodon
GCGAAGATTCACAATTTTCTGGAATCTCAGGCCATTTTTATTTTCACACCATTTCTTATGTTCGCTACGTAACTAATATAGCCG
>NC_051413.1:10964301-10964397 GCF_015228065.2 Penaeus monodon
AAAAATTACACTTTCTTTTACTGTCATTTATTCCTGTAGGCACGATAAGGTATTTACTGTGAAGAAAAAAGTGTCTTGTTGTCACAACGTAAAGCG
>NC_051413.1:10964449-10964635 GCF_015228065.2 Penaeus monodon
ACGTAAAGCGATTCTATTGTTTCCAGATGCCTTGTGTAATGCCTTTCCCGTGTCGCGTTGCAAAGTTAACTGTAGGCTTATGTCAAGAGGTAAAAGAGAGAGAGGAAAAGAGGATATTGGAAGCGCACATGAAACGGCAAAGTAGAGAAAGTTGGTACAGGTGTTTCTGAAGAAAATAGGAGGAGG
>NC_051413.1:10964661-10964784 GCF_015228065.2 Penaeus monodon
GGAAAATTAAGTGCCTGTCTGGAATAAAATTAATAAAAAAATAAAAGAGATAAAAGAAAACATGGATTTATGAGAAAGTAACTGAGAAAAATACAAATCTTATGTCTCTTTGCTGTACTTAAG
>NC_051413.1:10965016-10965192 GCF_015228065.2 Penaeus monodon
ACAAATGCAAGAGAAAAAATGCAAGTGGGAGTCAGAGAAACGGAAAGGGGAGAAGGTACAAGGACGAAACGTGGAAGAGAGGGGAAGAGGATAACTATCGGCGTTAAGCAAGAGATTATCGTGGATTCGGTGCTTTCGTGCTTCGGATCAGGCGGGAATGGCGCTTCGAGATAGGC
>NC_051413.1:10965611-10965845 GCF_015228065.2 Penaeus monodon
GTGCTAACTATCCTATAGATTAACATATTTAATTCCCTAAATGGAATTTCACAGCACTAAACTGTTTATTCTGTACCGCATATTTCATCCATTAATTAATAAACATGACTCAAATTTATCACTTAATATCTTTCGAAAATAGAAAGTGATCTGTTAATGACCGTAATGACAATTAAGTCTCTAATGTGGCATACTCACTCTCTGGGTCTTGATAGAACAAACGCAAACTTTACG
>NC_051413.1:10965951-10966884 GCF_015228065.2 Penaeus monodon
GTAAGCAAAATAAAGCATTCAACTAATAATATTATAGGCCAATGTATGAGCACGTCTACGAAAGCAACTTGGCCACAAGTGCTCAGAGATGCCATTTTATAAATTGATGATTCGTTAAATTATTTAACTATAGGTATAACAGATTGGTGATGTATACACTATGTTTGTCTTTTATTTATATTTTAGATATGAGATAAATATTTCTCAAGCAAGCCATGCACTAATGGTTACCTTTGACGTAAATTGAAACTTCTACAGCAATCATGCACGCCAAATGACATTCGTAAACATTTTGTTAATCTTCTACTATTACTACTAATACAAAGGTGTTGCCAATTAGTGAAAAGTGTTTGTTTGTCTGCTATCACTATTAACACTTTGGTGTTAAGATATTCTGTACCGCATATAGTATTTGTCTTTCAACTATTACTACTAATACTAAGGTGTTGCCAATCAGAGTTAGTTTTCAAATGAAGGTACAGAAATCCCTTTTCAGAACTGTACCAATCATGTATACGTAATTATGTCAAGCACTGCAAATAAGGCTCCGAGAAAATGTTGATTATAATTAATGTAAGTAATGGGTTATGTAAGAAGGCATAACAGCAAAAAAGGAATATCTCAAAGGAAAGAGAAGAGGACAAGGTGGATTCAACTCTCCATAACCCTCTTTGATCCAGAATTACAGCGTCTTATGATAATCATACACCGTGTCGAATTCTAAGCTTCTCCTTAGATCATAAAGTTAAAGCTTACTCCCACACGGATATACTCCAGTTCCTTTTGTTAATGTAGCTCTAATAAGCTGTATTTAAAATACGATATCCTCACTTTGTGTACGACGGGCAGATGTGATATAGAGTGATGAAAGAAAAGGTAAATTTAAACACGGGGAAACATGAGACTAAAAGGAAAGTAGGAAAAACTATAGAA
>NC_051413.1:10967026-10967326 GCF_015228065.2 Penaeus monodon
TTATTCAGGGAGGGATTATTCAAGAGAAAGCTCCGTAATCGCTACCAAACAAATTACTGAGGGAATGATGTCTTTTTGTCCTGTATTGATTTCTCTTGAAGGTTCTTAGTTCAAATGTGGATGAAGTGTATTTATTGCTTGCATGTATCCGTGTAGAAATCTAAATTCACCTTAATATCTAATCAATACCGCAAAATATCATTTATCAATATATGAAGAGGATCTTTCACACTTTATTGTTTGTTTCTAATTAAATTTGAAAGTAAGATGTTTGGATAATTACATGAATACACAAACATA
>NC_051413.1:10971223-10971505 GCF_015228065.2 Penaeus monodon
TGGTATGAACCAAATGCACATTTCTGGCTTTCCTGTCCTCATTTTCATATTTTCCATTCTTTTGTTGACACATTTGTTGAAGCACGAAGGATTCTGTCATCTCAAGCCCAGTGGGTATAAACAAACTGCAGATAAAAGTTCAACTCATCCAGAAAAACACTTTTCCTTAACAGTTTACACACTTGAATGTTTAATTCTTCCTACTTATTTCACTGGCGGTTATTTTATGCATGTCTGTTGTCATGTTTCATTGCGAATGTAACTATGTCTGTGAAGTAGAAA
>NC_051413.1:10971604-10971937 GCF_015228065.2 Penaeus monodon
AAGTGTGGCATATGTGCTCTTTCACATGCTCAACTATTAATAACAGGTACGACTATTAGTAAAATACTCAATATTATTCCAGGTATGCTAATGCTTGGATTTTTGATACTATATGCTATGTACGACCTAATGTTTTTTTTTTCATTATTTTTAGCTATGCATTTAGTTAGTTTTCATTAATGTGGCAAACGCGAAATGGAAGTGCTTGTTTTAGGAGTGAAATTTTGGAAGCAAAAACACATTCGAGGAGACGAAGACAAAGGATAAAAATAAAAGATTATTTCAGGAAAGTCAGAGAAAGGAAAGAAATTTGGAATTTGGAAAAAGGAAGAA
>NC_051413.1:10971961-10972126 GCF_015228065.2 Penaeus monodon
AATCTATGACAGGTAACTGCATCTTCCCTTCATTGCAAGTAACACTTTTACAATTATGAAATAGCGTTGTTTTTTTTGTTCACTATGTTAATCATATATTACTTTCCTTTATGACGATCAGATTTCACAGCCTTATTGATTATACTTGTTAGAAGAAGACACGAA
>NC_051413.1:10972197-10972291 GCF_015228065.2 Penaeus monodon
CAACGATCCTAAATTCACAAACTAATAGTTCTTCTTTTCACACACGGTTTATTTATGACCTGAATACGATTAAATACGGTTTATATAAAAATAT
>NC_051413.1:10972332-10972659 GCF_015228065.2 Penaeus monodon
CAAGGGATTACAATCAGATGGAGATACTGTTGACATAAACCAAGCTTGGAATTGGCGCCCAACTAACCAAGGGTTGCGTAACCATCTTGTCTTGTATTTCTCTTTAACGATAAGGTGGTAGGAAACAGAAGGAAAAAAAATGGAGGAAAAAGGTGGTAGGAGAAGTAAAGAAAATGTTGAAGGAAAAAGGTGATGGGAGAAGGAATATATAGGTGGTCGGAAAAGGAACGAAATCCGCGTGAATTCCTGCTCCGGATCAGGCAGGAATGCTGGTTCGAGATAGGCCGGGATTTGTGGTCGTACGCTTCTGAAAAGTATGTAAACCCG
>NC_051413.1:10972742-10973054 GCF_015228065.2 Penaeus monodon
TCATTCACTCACTCAGTCGAATTAATCCCCGTCACTTTTTCCCCTGAAATGATCTTCAAAACAACACATTTGGATTCCGTGAGAATCACACCGCTCAGCAAATGCATTCGAAAGATATATGCTGAAATTCCAAACTCACTTAACGTTGACAAAACCCATCACTGTCAATCAGTGTTCCAAATAATTTGTTAAGAAAGAAGGATATATAATCCCCTTCTTATTTCATTTTCTAATGGTACTCACTGAGATATAAGAGTTTTATGATTTCTTTTTTTTCGGTCTGTGATATCGGTTTTTCAAGATTAGGGTCTT
>NC_051413.1:10973885-10974146 GCF_015228065.2 Penaeus monodon
TAATTTTCCAGCCATATTTAACCTTATATTAGATTAGTAATGCATGGATACCTCATTACTAACAAATGCCTCATAAACATGCAGTTAATTAATCTATTAATCAATCTATTTTTCCATGAAGCCTGTGTTACCACAACAAAGGCCTGTATGAGTTGAAAGTGATGATTATTTGTTATTGTTTTTCTATTCCTCTTGTTATTTATTGATTTATTGACAGAGAGAGAAAGAGAATTAGAAGAGAGATTGATTGCTTATTGAAAT
>NC_051413.1:10976182-10976466 GCF_015228065.2 Penaeus monodon
GGGGGTAGAGAAGAAGAAAAAATAAGTATAAATAATGGCACAGACATGCAAGAGAAAAAGATCCCTGCCAAGCGAGACGTGATGACAAATGGGCGAAGCTTCTCGCTCCTAGGTTCGCTTCTGGGATCTCATTAATGCTGCACCAGCAGTTTCATTATATTTTAATCTAAGAGGCGTATTTGCCTTCTTTTCTCGTGATTTCTTTCTTATGTCCGAGGAAGTAAGAATGGGAATCAAAGAATACGAAAGAAATAGAAAAGAATGCTTATATCATTCCATATTGA
>NC_051413.1:10976802-10976935 GCF_015228065.2 Penaeus monodon
TAACTATCAGCGCTTAGCAAGAGATCCACATGATTCGGTGTTTTTGGATTTTAAAGCAGGCGAGAATGGCGCTTCGAGGTAATCCCGGATTCAAGGGTGTTTCTGAAATTGTGAACATGTTATATAATTACGC
>NC_051413.1:10977186-10977413 GCF_015228065.2 Penaeus monodon
CGACCTTTGAAACTCAAAATGCTCGTCAGCAGAACGACCATGCAATTCGCGATGCATTGATTTGCAAGGCGATTTACACTTTGGCAAACTTTTTCGAGAAACAGGAATGAAATCTATTTGTCGAGGTTCAGGTCTTAAATGATGATTCATCATATCTCAAACTACATGATAAGAATCACGAAAGACTGAATACTAACAAAAGTCAAATAATATCACAGAACAATCCA
>NC_051413.1:10977624-10977900 GCF_015228065.2 Penaeus monodon
AAATGTAAATATACAAGAGAATCCTCTCAATGTGTACTGAACCCAAATGCACATTTCTGGCTTTCCTGTCCTCATTTTCATATTTTCCATTCTTTCTGTTGACACATTTGTTGAAGCACGAAGGATTCTGTCATCTCAAGCCCAGTCGGTATAAACAACTGCAGATAAAAAGTTCAACTCATCCAGAAAAACACTTTTCCTGAACAGTTTACACACTTGAATGTTTAATTCTTCCTAATTATTTCACTGGCGGTTATTTTATGCATGTCTGTTGTC
>NC_051413.1:10978196-10978313 GCF_015228065.2 Penaeus monodon
TCTTTCACATGCTCAACTATTAATAACAGGTACGACTATCAGTAAAATACTCAATATCATTCTAGGTATGCTAATGCTTGAATTTTTGATACTATATGCTATGTACGACAAAATGTT
>NC_051413.1:10978363-10978517 GCF_015228065.2 Penaeus monodon
ATGTGACAAACGCGAAATGGAAGTGCTTGTTTTAGGAGTGAAATTTTTGAAGCAAAAACACATTCGAGGAGACGAAGACAAATGATAAAAATAAAAGATTATTTCAGGAAAGTCAGAGAAAGGAAAGAAATTTGGAATTTGGAAAAAGGAAGAA
>NC_051413.1:10978541-10978706 GCF_015228065.2 Penaeus monodon
AATCTATGACAGGTAACTGCATCTTCCCTTCATTGCAAGTAACACTTTTACAATTATGAAATAGCGTTGTTTTTTTTGTTCACTATGTTAATCATATATTACTTTCCTTTATGACGATCAGATTTCACAGCCTTATTGATTATACTTGTTAGAAGAAGACACGAA
>NC_051413.1:10978753-10978867 GCF_015228065.2 Penaeus monodon
AATTTAATATACTTTCTTTACAACGATCCTAAATTCACAAACTAATAGTTCTTCTTTTCACACACGGTTTATTTATGACCTGAATACGATTAAATACGGTTTATATAAAAATAT
>NC_051413.1:10978909-10979236 GCF_015228065.2 Penaeus monodon
CAAGGGATTACAATCAGATGGAGATACTGTTGACATAAACCAAGCTTGGAATTGGCGCCCAACTAGCCAAGGGTTGCGTAACCATCTTGTCTTGTATTTCTCTTTAACGATAAGGTGGTAGGAAACAGAAGGAAAAAAAATGGAGGAAAAAGGTGGTAGGAGAAGTAAAGAAAATGTTGAAGGAAAAAGGTGATGGGAGAAGGAATATATAGGTGGTCGGAAAAGGAACGAAATCCGCGTGAATTCCTGCTCCGGATCAGGCAGGAATGCTGGTTCGAGATAGGCCGGGATTTGTGGTCGTACGCTTCTGAAAAGTATGTAAACCCG
>NC_051413.1:10979331-10979643 GCF_015228065.2 Penaeus monodon
TCATTCACTCACTCAGTCGAATTAATCCCCGTCACTTTTTCCCCTGAAATGATCTTCAAAACAACACATTTGGATTCCGTGAGAATCACACCGCTCAGCAAATGCATTCGAAAGATATATGCTGAAATTCCAAACTCACTTAACGTTGACAAAACCCATCACCGTCAATCAGTGTTCCAAATAATTTGTTAAGAAAGAAGGATATATAATCCCCTTCTTATTTCATTTTCTAATGGTACTCACTGAGATATGAGAGTTTTATGATTTCTTTTTTTTCGGTCTGTGATATCGGTTTTTCAAGATTAGGGTCTT
>NC_051413.1:10980562-10980852 GCF_015228065.2 Penaeus monodon
TATTGCCAGTCCGAAGGTTAAGTTGCAGTTAATTTTCCAGCCATATTTAACCTTATATTAGATTAGTAATGCATGGATACCTCATTACTAACAAATGCCTCATAAACATGCAGTTAATTAATCTATTAATCAATCTATTTTTCCATGAAGCCTGTGTTACCACAACAAAGGCCTGTATGAGTTGAAAGTGATGATTACTTGCTATTGTTTTTCTATTCCTCTTGTTATTTATTGATTTATTGACAGAGAGAGAAAGAGAATTAGAAGATAGATTGATTGCTTATTGAAAT
>NC_051413.1:10982903-10983972 GCF_015228065.2 Penaeus monodon
GGGTGGGGTAGAGAAGAAAAATAATTAAAATGACGAATAGAAAAAAATCTCAACGAAGTATGACAAAGGCGAAGTTCTCGTAGTTCATTGACTCATAATGACGCCCAGCAGTAATGAATTAACTAAGAGGGATTGCTATAGATTTGATCGTATCAGAGAAGAGAAGGAATAAAGAATACGAAAGAAATAGAAAAAGTAATATAGATAGAATATTGATTCGATAGTCAGAATGAGTAGATGAGAAGAGAAAGAGAATGAGGATAAGAGAAAGGAAAAAACGAGTGACTGAGAGAGAAGGAACGAAAAAAGTAAGATAAGATGGCCTAAGAGAAGAAAGGACCCAGGAAAGGATCGGGAAGATAACTAAGAGTTGCAGAGAGATACATGATTACAGAGTGTTGGATTTAGAAGCAGGCGAGAGAAGCGTCGAGGTAATCGGAGTCAAGGGGTTCGAAAATGTGAACATGTAGAGATACGGAGATAGGATAAATAGATAATATGATAATATATATAAATCATAAAGGATCAATATAATTATATTAGATATATATCCAATAGATTGTGTTGGATAGAGAGAGGGAATGGCGCTCGAGTACGTCAAGGGTTCTGAAATGTGAGAAGAGAAAATACGACGGATAGGAGATAGAGTAATACATATATAGAAAGATACTAGAATATCTTCAAAAAAATAATCAGATATAAATAAACTGTGTCGACTTGAAACTCAAAATGCTGTCAGCAGAACGAGACCATGCAATCGAGCGAGAAGATGAGAGGATTAGCAAGAGCGATTACACTTGGCAAACTTCGAGAGAACAACAGAATAGAAACTTTGTCGAGGTTACAGTCAAAATGTCAGATATCAGCATATTCGCGATGAACATATGATTAAGAATTCACGAAACTTTGAGAACAAATAAAGTCATAATTTAGTCGAGCAGTCAAATAATAGATATTAAATGAATGATAAGATAATGATTATGATAAAAATGAATTACAAATAACAAACATCAATATGTTTCGTCCGTCCGTTCCTATAATTATATAATAAGATATATAATAACACATC
>NC_051413.1:10984258-10984547 GCF_015228065.2 Penaeus monodon
ATTGATGAGGGGGGTAAGTGCACAACCACCTGCATTTATATATCAAATATAGTGTATATATTATCGGATAACCAGACGCTTTATAAACAAAAGAAAAGCTAAATGAGAAAGAAATACCAAATGACCAATTACACCGGAAGCTGGAAAAGCAAAAATCAATCCATTCGCGAATAATTTGCAAAGGAAGCTAGCTTTGCAAATCATCCAGGCATTCGCGAATGCAATGGTCGTTCGTGATGAACATTTGGTATTGGAGATCGACAGATAGTTTCTCTTTTATGGACCAAGG
>NC_051413.1:10984680-10984923 GCF_015228065.2 Penaeus monodon
TAAACAGATTATATATATGCATTATGTTCTTACGATAATTCAATGACAACTAGTGGCTTCGGGATTGATTCAAAGCCTACGGACCTGTTTGAATCCCATGAATGAGAGTGTTAAGCGGTCAGACACTAGAACAACTTGAGGCATGGGGATTGATGGGTTTTGGAGTTCATTTGAATTGCCCGATCGTTCGGCCACAGGCAGCACTTCACCCACAAGTTTGTCAGTATAATTCTTAATAACCCT
>NC_051413.1:10985009-10985310 GCF_015228065.2 Penaeus monodon
GCGAGAACTCCGAATCACGTGGATCTCTTGCTGAGCGCCGATAGTTATCAGTCCCCATCCTTTTCCATGGGTTTCCTCTCCTCTTCGAACACAGTTTATGCTTTTTCTCCTTTTCCTTCCTTTGCTCGTGTCTTTCTGTTTTCCCTTTCTATTTCTTCTGTCCTCCCCAGACTTTTTATGGTCTTCCTTCCTTTTTCTGTTTTATCTTCCTCCTCTCTCTTTCGTGGTATCGATTTCCTGCGTGTCGAAGTATTTTTCTTTGTCATCAGTTTTTATCGGTAAAGGAAAGATAAATAAATGA
>NC_051413.1:10985387-10985704 GCF_015228065.2 Penaeus monodon
CTTCCTATTTTAGCTTTCACTTATTCAGATTGTTAACGCATGTAAAAAAACAAAGAAATACTTACAAGAACATACAACAAGCAATATAAAACTACATTACATCTTAATTTCCTATGGCGACATACACTATATCATCATTTGAAGATATATAATATGAAGTAAACAATTACCTTACGTAGCATCTATACCAGGGGTGTAGTGGTAAAAAAATCGCTTGGGAAACGCTGCCGGTAAACTTGGTTGAATCTAATTTTATACTGCGTCAATAACCCCCCCTACATGAGACCTTAATAAGAAAAAGTCGAAAATTTTAAACC
>NC_051413.1:10985940-10986827 GCF_015228065.2 Penaeus monodon
AAAAATAGTAAAAGAAAAAAAAATCGTAGTTTTCGCGTTAACACACTGTTAAATTGCCAATTTTTCACAAACTTATGGAAAAATCGCTGGGGGAACGCGTTCCCCCTCGAGAAATCGCTGGGGGAACACCGTTTCCCCGCGTCCCCTTCCCCCCCCCACTACACCCCTGATCTATACTGATACCCGTTTCTTTGTCTCTACTTCGCGAATCTGTATTTACATCTTTTACATAAACAATATGCCAGAATGAACGTTTTATGTCTAGCGATTTATTTTCACAATCAGTACATTTAGTACATGTTGGCGTCCTTGTTTTCTTAGTACATTTTCTCGTCCTTTTTGAACTTGAAAACTACTGAGAAAATATTAGACCGTTAACCAGAATGTTCACACCTTGCTCTACAGTCCTTGTACTACGACAAAAGCACTGTGTATTTTAATGACCTTATCTCAATTGATGTTCAAGCAGTTAGCCGTACCTTTTATTGATAAAGTGGCAACCGAGGGAACAGTTAGAATTTACTTAAGATTTTATTTTAGAAATTATCAAATTACAGTTTATTCTTTCTTAGGATTATATTGTTTCAGGAACTATTGCATGAGTAGACCATTCTTATTTGACAAATTTCTTTTTTCTTGAGATTACTAGATTTCCTACGAAAAAACACGTATTTCATTAAGTGCTTAGCAAGAAAATGTATGTTTATCCTGTGTTGTTCATACTTACAGCCCTTGAGGTGACAATAACCTTCATTCTTCGAATAATGTGACGGGGAGAATAACAAGAAAATAATGAAAAAGGGCTAATAATGTTGTGTAAGTGAGGCTTTATTAGAAATTGACTGACCTCTACTATTTCACTTTTCTTCAAGATACGATTTTCTCCC
>NC_051413.1:10987216-10987487 GCF_015228065.2 Penaeus monodon
TTCTCTCTCTCGTTCTATTCATATAATCAAATGATAATTTGTATATCTTCCACTAAAGTTGATCAATTTGGAATTATGGCCTTTACAACAAAAAATAGACCAAATAATATTCCTGAATGACATACAGAAGACAAAAAGGTAACTGGCGCTTGTCAAAAATGAGACGAGACAACAATACAAAATATTAAAGAGAGAGGGAAAGGTTTCGTCCATAATTAAACCCGCTTAGCAAGGGAGTGTCTGCCTCCCGCACCCCTTCCTCAGATATGTG
>NC_051413.1:10987958-10988250 GCF_015228065.2 Penaeus monodon
AGTACTAATTATGCCATCTCCTGTTTACGGAGGAGGAAATGATCCCTCATACCACATGAAGCTTCTGCCCATTAATACAGTCTTGGGATGATTTCACCACGGTGAGTCCTCGGCTTCTACTCAGACCGTAGTTTGCCAACTTCCTCCCACAGATACCTGAGTACCCTTTGTTACCGAAGGCCCTGGCAACTGTACAAAGAAGACGGCGATCCTTGGTGCTTATTTATAGTGTATGAAGAAATTAGGATCATTGATAGCGAAATAAGACAAGAAACGAGATAGGTGTTTGAAG
>NC_051413.1:10988706-10989096 GCF_015228065.2 Penaeus monodon
TCTATGTCTCTGTCTCGAAGCACGTTGTTAGTAGACGAGAAATGGAAGAGGATAAAATCGGTTCTTGGAAAGAGATCTACGTAAGTTCTGTGATATCGTTTTTGGGAAGAAGCGAGAAGGAGGCGCGAGACAGAAATCGGGATTTAGACTCTTATCCAACTTTAGAGTATGCATAAGTATACATACAATATTGCCTGTAAACAAATAGTTACTATTTATTCATAATTCATATCAATTATAGCACTGTCCCTCTCTCCAGAATTTATATTCAGCACTATGAAACAGGAAAATAGAGAGAATGGGATGCATATGCATAGGAATGCATATTTCAGAAGATGGATGTATACGGCAGATAAATGTATATAGTTATACTTGAGAGAGGAAGAAACT
>NC_051413.1:10990639-10990781 GCF_015228065.2 Penaeus monodon
TTTTTCATTGTATATATTCTTAATATATCTTTATTGTTCGTTCAGAGTTTCATTTATGTTACTGTTCTAATTATTGTTGTTTGGATTACGTACCGTGATTAATTTAGAAAACCTTTTATTAATTTTGTTTTACTAATGTATG
>NC_051413.1:10991570-10991729 GCF_015228065.2 Penaeus monodon
CATATTTCCAGATGTTGGAAATGGCTAATACATGCATAACGCTATTTTGCTTGTCTTTAACGATTTCTCAGTCCTTTGAAATCACAGGGAAAATTTCCTATATTAATTTATTAACATGAATATAGACAGATAACGGGAATATAAAGCTAAGGTGAATCG
>NC_051413.1:10991785-10992307 GCF_015228065.2 Penaeus monodon
CCCCGGCTATGTAAGATACCCTGCCACTTCCATGATATTTAGAAGATTTACAACGTGGCAGAAAGTTTTTAACTTATCTTTTAGGGGATGTTACGCCGGTTAGCCGGATACCTTCCATTTTTGGATATTTTGGGATAAAGAAGCGTAAAAGAAAGTTACCACAAGAAAATGATGTTTATTGTAAGTTTTACTGTCCGTAAATTGTTTTCGTAAATATTCCATGCCTTCTCACAGAAATCTCTAAAAAACATTAGAAAAAGAAAAAAAAAGTCATCATTTAGGATAAGATAAAGAATTCTGACTCACAAGGTAACTGCGAAAGGGTTAGAAGGTGAGAAGATAAAACAGAGGAAAGGGAAGGAAAACCATAAGATGTCTGTGAGGATAGAAGGAATAGTAAGGGAAAACGAGAAAGAAATAAGCAAAGAAATGAAAAGAAGGAGAAGCCTAAAGTGTGTTTGAAAATAAGAGGAAATCCACTGAAAAGGATGGGAAGAGCAAGATAGCAAGAGATCCATGGGA
>NC_051413.1:10992468-10993238 GCF_015228065.2 Penaeus monodon
TTCCTACATGAAGATTTTAAGGTATCAGAAAAAGACGAGTTTCACAAAATCATCTATATTAAAAGCGTTGTTCATACTCACTTAGTAAATGTAATTTCTTATTTGTTAAGATTATGGTAATATTTTTCCTACTACATACATACATCTATAATATGACAGAGCAACGGGTTAATACGAAAACGTTATATATTACAAAGCTAGCGGTTGGTACTTCTCTGGCGGAGAAATGTGGTCCTCATATGATGGCCATGGAAGTACATATATTCCATTATTTGTTATATGTTACAATCTGGCATAACACACAAGTAACATCAGAATTCAGGGAATTCACATAACAGTAATACTTATCTGGCACAGGTAAGTGGTGCTTGCTTGTTTCCTAGACCAGACAAATGTTATTTTTATATGAAGGCTTCAAGGTGCATTAAAAAGACGAAACCATCGACCTATCTATTTCAAAAGGGTACTCATTTTGCACAGCTAATTTGTTACGTAATTTGTGAAAAAACTACTGGAGACACAGTCACTTATTTATTAGAGGGACGGTATAATAAGCAATCATTTTATTTTACAAACTTGTAGATGGTACTTATATGACTTAAATGATGGTGAAGAAGGTACATATTTTCATTATTAATTGCATGGTACATATTGACATTCCATAAAGATTGCATTACCTTTTCTGAGCAGGGAATTCACATAATAGTAGTACTTATCTAGCTCGGGAAAGTGGTGCTTGCTTATTACGTGGAACCAAACGAGTGTAATGG
>NC_051413.1:10993281-10993452 GCF_015228065.2 Penaeus monodon
GGTACAACCTGACATTACATCGAGGTAATACTAGATTTTGTGAGCAGGGAATTGACAAAAGAGTACTTACCTTTTTACCAAATGAAGTCCCCTATTCATCTGTGTTAAGATGATGCACGATACCTGCCACACAAATATTATCAAATTCTTTGATTAAGTGAATTCACCTGT
>NC_051413.1:10996085-10996953 GCF_015228065.2 Penaeus monodon
AGGAGATAACGATTGCACAACTTTGCACAAAACTCGTAGATTGGTGTTTACCTGACATAGGAAAGTAGTGCTTCTTGTTATATAGAGCTAAGAAACTTACACATATCTATCATAAAGACTTTTATGTACATTAAAAGGACGATTTCACCATATTATCTCTACGAAAAGAGTTGTTCATACTCCATACACACTTCTATTATTTGTTAGAGCAACGGATAGAAAAAAAAAAGTTTTACAAATCTAGCCGATGATACTTAACTAGCATGGGAATATAGAACTAATATGATGGTGAAGGAGGTACATTTTTTCCATTATTTAGTATATGGTCCAAAAACGTTTTTCATAATGGATACATTAGTTTCCCTGAGCAGGGAATTCACAAAACAATACTTATCTGGCACAGGAAAGTGATACTTCCTTGTTGAGTGGAAACATACGAATGTTACCATTTTTATTTTCTTTAAATTAATTCCACTGTTCATCTATGTGAAGATGATTCAAGATACCTGCCACATCTACAATTTAATCTATCACCTTACACATTTCCATGGTACTTAACTGGCACAGGAATATAGTACTTATACGATGGCGAAGAAGGTATATATTCTTCATTATTTGGAATATGGTCCAAAAGGGCATTACATAAAAGGTACATTAGCTTCCCTGAGCAGGGAATTCACAAAACAATACTTATCCGGCACAGGAAAATGGTGCTTGCTTATTAATTGGAAACAAACGAGTGTTTCCATTTATTTATTATTATTTTTAATGAATGTGAAGATGCAAGATACCTGCCACAGTACATCGTAATCTATCACGTGACATTAATATACCGCCCTATGTGATAAGAGCAGTTACATTGCAGTGT
>NC_051413.1:10997052-10998031 GCF_015228065.2 Penaeus monodon
GGTACCGTCCACAGCGAAGCCTACCTTGCTCCACTTATTTGATCATATACAGATAAAGGTTTACATAAGTGATGTTTTTTCATGTTATAGAGTATATAGCTTTGCTTTATCTCACATATATAATATTAACGGGGCATCCACGTAAGGAGATGCACCCTCAAAAGTCGAAAAATCGACTTTCTTTAACGTTGCAGCATACATTCCACAGGTCATATTTTTACACTGAATTACCTAAAATATATTCTTAATTTTGATCAACTCTATGGGAAGGCCACTTCATTTCGCGATTTTTATATTTTCGTTAAATATTTTTATTCGTACTGTCTGCCCTTGTGAAATATATTTGGGTCAGTTACGTGAATAATAGTGTGCCTTTTTTTTTGTAATCGGCCGTGAGGTGGCCAACGCACTCCAATCCACTTGCTAAAGAAATATGCTATGGAAGCACTCAATAATTTCGAGCCGCTGGATGGCGAAGGAAGTATATTTTCCATTATTTATTGTATAGTACAAATTGACATTGCATAAAAGTTGCAATAGGTTTTCTGAGCAGGGAATTCACATAATAGTAGTACTTATCTGGCACAGGAAAGTGGTGCTTGCTTGTTACATGGAACCAGACTTGTGTAATGGTTTTAATTCTTTCCTAATACACGCAATGTATAATTTGTTAGAATAACGGAATGATAATAAGATAATTTACCATTATCTATTATGCGTTAAAAAAATTACTTTACATAAAGGGAACATTAGCTTTTATAAACAGTACTTACCTGGCACAGGAAAATGGTGCTTGCTTGTTAAGCGAATTCACCTGTGTGAAGATGATGCATGACACCTGCTATCTATCACATGGCATTAATATTCCTTGCTACATGCACGGTCACGAGATACATTGCTGTGCTTAAATTTAGGATGTTACTTATCTCGCACACGAAGTTGGCGCTTGGGCTTCCCAATGTGTAATGCTGTTACGGTT
>NC_051413.1:10998282-10998563 GCF_015228065.2 Penaeus monodon
ATGGATAAAATCGCAGGTTGGTACTTACTTTTTATGGAAAAGTGGTACTTCCTTGTCATATAAAGCCAAGAACCTTACATATTTCATCATGAAGATTTTAAGGTACATTCACCGAATTATCTATAGGGAAAAAGTTGTTCACACTCCATCTACACTTCTATTAATTTTTAAAAGTAAAACAAAAACATAGCTGTGATGGTACTTAACTGGCACAGGAATATAAACATTTATATGATGGTGAAAAAAGGGATACACATTTCTATTAATTTTGGAGTAATGAG
>NC_051413.1:10998591-10999166 GCF_015228065.2 Penaeus monodon
CATAGCTAGCTGATGGTACTTAACTGGCACAGGAATATAGTCCTTACATGATGGGAAGAAGGTATATATTTCCATTTTAGTATATGGATCAAGAAGGCATTGCATAAAAGGTACATTAGCTTCCCCGAGCAGGGAATTTACAAAACAATACTTATCTTATATATATACAGGAAAATGGTGTTCGCTTGTTAAGTAGAACAACGAGTGTTAGCAACTTTTTCATCAAGTGAAGGGCCCTGTTCGCCTATGTGAAGATGATGCAAGATACCTGCCCCATGCACACTGTAAACCACCATATGTGCAGTTATACTGCAGTGTTAAACCCAATCGTCAAAGGATGACAAGAATGCATGCCAATACATTGATGGCCTACACGTGCTTAGGGTACTGTACACACCGAAGCCTACCCTGCTCCACTTTTTTTTCATATAAAGATAACGGTTTTTGATTATATTTTTCATACTATAGAGTATATAATTTGCTTTTCCTCATTTATAATTTCACGAGGTATCCCTTGTTGCCATATTGAATGCGGAATGTATGTCCTGTACGGTTTCAAGGTATAATTTTATTTT
>NC_051413.1:10999961-11000141 GCF_015228065.2 Penaeus monodon
TTCCGCATTCAATATGGCAAGCAAGGGGGATACCTCGTTGAAATTATAAATGAGGCAAAGCAAAATTATATACTCTATAGTATGAAAAAATATAATCTAAAACCGTTATCTTTATATGATAAAAAAGTGGAGCATGGTAGGCTTCGCTGTGTACAGTACCCTAAGCACGTGTAGAGCCAT
>NC_051413.1:11000215-11000511 GCF_015228065.2 Penaeus monodon
GTTTACAGTGTGCATGTGGCAGGTATCTTGCATCATCTTCACATAGGCGAACAGGGCCCTTCACTTGATGAAAAAAGTTGCTAACACTCGTTTGTTCTACTTAACAAGCGAACACCATTTTCCTGTATATATATAAGATAAGTATTGTTTTGTAAATTCCCTGCTCAGGGAAGCTAATGTACCTTTTATGCAATGCCTTCTTGATCCATATACTAAATAATGGAAAATATATACCTTCTTCACCATCATGTAAGGACTATATTCCTGTGCCAGTTAAGTACCATCAGCTAGCTATG
>NC_051413.1:11000539-11000833 GCF_015228065.2 Penaeus monodon
CTCATTACTCCAAAAATTAATAGAAATGTGTATACCTTTTTCACCATCATATAAATGTTATATTCCTGTGCCAGTTAAGTACCATCAGCTAGCTATGTTGTTGTTTTACTTCAAAAATTAATAGAAGTGTAGATGGAGTGTGAACAACTTTCCGTATAGATAATTCGGTGAATGTACCTTAAAATCTTCATGATAGAAATATGTAAGGTTCTTGGCTTTATATGACAAGGAAGTACCACTTTTCCATAACAAGTAAGTACCAACCTGCGATTTTTATCCATTACTTGCAATTGT
>NC_051413.1:11001073-11002054 GCF_015228065.2 Penaeus monodon
AACCGTAACAGCATTACACATGGTAAGCAAGCGCCAACTTCGTGTGCGAGATAAGTAACATCCTAAATTTAAGCACAGCAATGTATCTCGTGACCGTGCATGTAGCAAGGAATATTAATGCCATGTGATAGATAGCAGGTGTCATGCATCATCTTCACACAGGTGAATTCGCTTAACAAGCAAGCACCATTTTCCTGTGCCAGGTAAGTACTGTTTATAAAAGCTAATGTTCCCTTTATGTAAAGTAATTTTTTTAACGCATAATAGATAATGGTAAATTATCTTATTATCATTCCGTTATTCTAACAAATTATACATTGCGTGTATTAGGAAAGAATTAAAACCATTACACAAGTCTGGTTCCATGTAACAAGCAAGCACCACTTTCCTGTGCCAGATAAGTACTACTATTATGTGAATTCCCTGCTCAGAAAACCTATTGCAACTTTTATGCAATGTCAATTTGTACTATACAATAAATAATGGAAAATATACTTCCTTCGCCATCCAGCGGCTCGAAATTATTGAGTGCTTCCATAGCAATATTTCTTTAGCAAGTGGATTGGAGTGCGTTTGGGCCCCCTCACGGCCCATTACAAAAAAAAAGGCACACTATTATTCACGTAACTGACCCCAAAAATATTTCACAAGGGCAGACAGTACGAATAAAAATATTTAACGAAAATATAAAAATCGCGAAATGAAGTGGCCTTCCCATAGAGTTGATCAAAATTAAGAATATATTTTAGGTAATTCAGTGTAAAAATATGACCTGTGGAATGTATGCTGCAACGTTAAAGAAAGTCGATTTTTCGACTTTTGAGGGTGCATCTCCTTACGTGGATGCCCCGTTAATATTATATATGTGAGATAAAGCAAAGCTATATACTCTATAAAAATGAAAAAACATCACTTATGTAAACCTTTATCTGTATATGATCAAATAAGTGGAGCAAGGTAGGCTTCGCTGTGGACGGTACC
>NC_051413.1:11002153-11003021 GCF_015228065.2 Penaeus monodon
ACACTGCAATGTAACTGCTCTTATCACATAGGGCGGTATATTAATGTCACGTGATAGATTACGATGTACTGTGGCAGGTATCTTGCATCTTCACATTCATTAAAAATAATAATAAATAAATGGAAACACTCGTTTGTTTCCAATTAATAAGCAAGCACCATTTTCCTGTGCCGGATAAGTATTGTTTTGTGAATTCCCTGCTCAGGGAAGCTAATGTACCTTTTATGTAATGCCCTTTTGGACCATATTCCAAATAATGAAGAATATATACCTTCTTCGCCATCGTATAAGTACTATATTCCTGTGCCAGTTAAGTACCATGGAAATGTGTAAGGTGATAGATTAAATTGTAGATGTGGCAGGTATCTTGAATCATCTTCACATAGATGAACAGTGGAATTAATTTAAAGAAAATAAAAATGGTAACATTCGTATGTTTCCACTCAACAAGGAAGTATCACTTTCCTGTGCCAGATAAGTATTGTTTTGTGAATTCCCTGCTCAGGGAAACTAATGTATCCATTATGAAAAACGTTTTTGGACCATATACTAAATAATGGAAAAAATGTACCTCCTTCACCATCATATTAGTTCTATATTCCCATGCTAGTTAAGTATCATCGGCTAGATTTGTAAAACTTTTTTTTTTCTATCCGTTGCTCTAACAAATAATAGAAGTGTGTATGGAGTATGAACAACTCTTTTCGTAGAGATAATATGGTGAAATCGTCCTTTTAATGTACATAAAAGTCTTTATGATAGATATGTGTAAGTTTCTTAGCTCTATATAACAAGAAGCACTACTTTCCTATGTCAGGTAAACACCAATCTACGAGTTTTGTGCAAAGTTGTGCAATCGTTATCTCCT
>NC_051413.1:11005655-11006625 GCF_015228065.2 Penaeus monodon
TTCACACAGGTGAATTCACTTAATCAAAGAATTTGATAATATTTGTGTGGCAGGTATCGGCATCATCTTAACACAGATGAATAGGGGACTTATTGGTAAAAAGGTAAGTACTCTTTGTCAATTCCTCTCACAAAATCTAGTATTACCTCGATGTAATGTCAGGTTTTGTACCATATAAAAAATATAATATAATGTACCTATAGCAAAATTATAACCATTACACTCGTTTGGTTCCACGTAATAAGCAAGCACCACTTTCCCGAGCTAGATAAGTACTTATTATGTGAATTCCTGCTCAGAAAAGGTAATGCAATCTTTATGGAATGTCAATATGTACCATGCCCAATTAATAATGAAATATGTACCTTCTTCACCCTCATTTAAGTCATATAAGTACCATCTTACAAGTTTGTAAAATAAAATGATTGCTTATTATACCGTCCTCTAATAAATAGTGACTGTGTCTCCAGTAGTTTTTCACAAAATTACAAAATTAGCTGTGCAAAATGAGTACCCTTTTGAAATAGATAGGTCGAGGGTTTCGTCTTTTTAATGCCCCTTTGAACCTTTCATAAAAAAAATAACTTTGTCTGGTCTAGGAACAAGCAAGAAACCACTTCCCCTGGCCCAGTAAGTTTTAAAATTTAGTGAATTCCCTAAATTCTGAGTTACTTTGTGTTAGCCGATTGAACTATAAAAAATGGAATATAGTACTTCCAGGCCACATATAGGACCAATTTCTCCCCCAAAAAGAAGTCCAACCCTAGCTTTGAATATTAACGTTTTCGTAAAACCCGTTGCTCTGTATATTATAGAGTAGTAGTAGTAAAAAAAATATTACCATAATTTAAAAAATAAAAAAATTAATTTACTAAGGAGTATGAACAAGTTTTTTAATATAGATGATTTTGTGAAACTCTTTTTTTCTGATCCCTTAAAATCTTCATGTGGGAAAGGAAAGGGTTTCCCT
>NC_051413.1:11006727-11006842 GCF_015228065.2 Penaeus monodon
TACGAATCCCCCCTATCCCAAGCAGGTTTCCCAATCCCTGGATCTCTTGCATTTTGCTTTTCCCATCCTTTTCAGTGGTTTTTCCTCTTTTTTCAAACCCCTTTTTAGGCTCCCC
>NC_051413.1:11006878-11007519 GCF_015228065.2 Penaeus monodon
CCCCTTAATTCCTTCTACCTCCAGAATTTTATTTTTTCCTTTCCCTTTCCTTTTTTTTATTTCTCACCTTCAACCCTTTCGATTACCTTGTGAGTCAGAATTTTTTATCTTATCCAAATGATGTTTTTTTTCTTTTCAATGTTTTTAGAGTTTTTCTGTGAAAAGGCAGGAATATTTCGAAACAATTTAGGGACAGAAAACTTACAATAAACTCATTTTTTGTGGTAATTTTCTTTTACGCTTTTTTTACCAAAATACCCAAAAAAAAAAGGAAGGGTATCCGGAAAACCGGGCGTAACACCCCCTAAAAGATAAGGGTTAAAAACTTCTGCCACTTTTGTAAATCTTCTAAATATCAGGAAGTGGCAGGGTATCTTACATGCCGGGGTTTATTTCTTTTGTTCCATCTTTAATTAGCTATTTTTCTTTTTCTCGTTTCCGATTCACCTTACTTTTAATTCCGTTATCTGTTAATTATGTTAATAAATTAATTAGGAAATTTTCCCGTGATTTCAAAGGCTGGAAACGTTAAAGACAAGCAAAAAAGCGTTTGCATGTATTAGCCCTTTCCAAAATTGGAAATGAAGAGAAATGCGTGTGTCTGTGTTTTTAATATTATTATATTAATATAAAAATTTTAA
>NC_051413.1:11008160-11008347 GCF_015228065.2 Penaeus monodon
TTAATAAGACATACATTTGTAAAACAAAATTAATAAAAGGTTTTTTAAATTATCACGGTACGTAATCCAAACAACAAAAATTAAACAGTAAATAAAAGAAAAATTTTAACGAACAATAAAGATATATTAAAAATAATACAATAAAAAAGGGGCGTGAAAGAGTGTTTGTAACAACTGGAGCGGACGG
>NC_051413.1:11009178-11009379 GCF_015228065.2 Penaeus monodon
TTTTTTTTTAAGCTATTTTGGGAAAATGGGTGGTGTTTTTTGATGTAAGCTATAATACCGTATATTATAACCCCGGGGAAATAGCTAAAAGCCCCCTCTTTACAATTATAAATTAAAAAAAGAAAAATTTAAAAAATTACTTTAAAATCGCCGCCCACCATCTTTATTGAACAAAAATATGACAATTTTCTATAGAAAAAT
>NC_051413.1:11009479-11009782 GCF_015228065.2 Penaeus monodon
TTCTTCCCTTTAATAATTTGTTAGAATAACGGAATGTAATAAGATAATTTACCATTATCATTATGCTTTTAAAAAAATTACTTTACATAAAGGGAACATTAGCTTTTATAAACAGTACTTACCTGGCACAGGAAAATGGTGCTTGCTTGTTAAGCGAATTCACTGTGTGAAGATGATGCATGACACACTGCTATCTATCACATGGCATTAATATTCCTTGCTACATGCACGGTCACGAGATACATTGCTGTGCTTAATTTAGGATGTTACTTATCTCGCACACGAAGTTGGCGCTTGCTTACC
>NC_051413.1:11010038-11010524 GCF_015228065.2 Penaeus monodon
CAAGTAATGGATAAAAATCGCAGGTTGGTACTTACTTGTTATGGAAAAGTGGTACTTCCTTGTCATATAAAGCCAAGAACCTTACATATTTCTATCATGAAGATTTTAAGGTACATTCACCGAATTATCTATACGGAAAGTTGTTCACACTCCATCTACACTTCTATTAATTTTTGAAGTAAAACAACAACATAGCTAGCTGATGGTACTTAACTGGCACAGGAATATAGTCCTTACATGATGGTGAAGAAGGTATATATTTTCCATTATTTAGTATATGGATCAAGAAGGCATTGCATAAAAGGTACATTAGCTTCCCTGAGCAGGGAATTTACAAAACAATACTTATCTTATATATATACAGGAAAATGGTGTTCGCTTGTTAAGTAGAACAAACGAGTGTTAGCAACTTTTTTCATCAAGTGAAGGGCCCTGTTCGCCTATGTGAAGATGATGCAAGATACCTGCCACATGCACACTGTAAAC
>NC_051413.1:11010598-11010778 GCF_015228065.2 Penaeus monodon
ATGGCTCTACACGTGCTTAGGGTACTGTACACAGCGAAGCCTACCATGCTCCACTTTTTTATCATATAAAGATAACGGTTTTAGATTATATTTTTTCATACTATAGAGTATATAATTTTGCTTTGCCTCATTTATAATTTCAACGAGGTATCCCCCTTGCTTGCCATATTGAATGCGGAA
>NC_051413.1:11011399-11011838 GCF_015228065.2 Penaeus monodon
CGAAGGTATCTGTACTATACATGATCGCATAGGCAGATAATTCTATAGCAATGCATAAAAATCGTAGGTTGGTACTTATCTGGTATAAGAAAATGGTGCATACTTGACATATAGAGCCAAGAGCCTTACGCATTTGTATCTTAAAGAACTTAAGGTACATTTAAACGACGAATTTACCGAATTATGTACACTATATACTTCTACCGTTTGTTGGAGTAACGAGAGAGAGAGAGGGGAAAAAAAATAAAATTAGCTAGGTGATTGTACTTACCTGGCACAGGAATATAGTAAATATTTTCCATTATTTAGTATATGGTACAGAGAGGCAATACATAAGGGTACATTAGCTTCCCTGAGCAGGGAATTAACAAAACAGTACTTATCTGGCACAGGAAAGTGATGCTTGCTTGTTAAGTTGAAATAAACGAGTGTTACCAAA
>NC_051413.1:11011870-11012000 GCF_015228065.2 Penaeus monodon
CTAAATTAAGTACATTCTCTCTCTATGTGAAGATGATGCAAGATATCATGCACATGTACATTGTAATTTATCACGTAACATTAAAATACCATGCTATGAGATATGTGCGGTTACATTGTAGTGTTTAACC
>NC_051413.1:11012095-11012382 GCF_015228065.2 Penaeus monodon
CAGACCGTTCACAGCAAAGTCTACCTTGTACCACTCGTTTGATTATATAAAGATAAAGATTTTAGATTACTTATATTTTTCATGTTATAAAGTATATAACTTTATCTCATATATGATTTTCATGGGGTATCCCCATGAAAATCATATATGCACCTCAAAAGTCGAAAAAATCGACTTTCACTAAATTGTACCGTATAGGTACAACAGGTCGGATTTTATTCTGAATTACCTAAAAAATAATCTTCAATTTAATTAATTATATGGGAAGACCGCCTCATGTCACGATT
>NC_051413.1:11012444-11012765 GCF_015228065.2 Penaeus monodon
CAACTTTATTTTTTATTTTATATTTAATATTATTTTTTTAATGAAATAAAAAAATCGAGCCGTGAGGTGGCCGACCCATCCACTAAAGAAATAATATACTATGGTAGCACGCGATAACCGCGACCGCTGGGGTGTACAGTGACTGTAAAGAGAGTATTGAAAACACGCTGTTGAAAGTTGAACTCTTTCCAACGAGAGTTTTTCTGTTATTCTTTTGTAAAATCTAACATTTTAGAAAGCTAATTTGGTGTACTTTCAGATGAGATTATTACCTGGTTAATGAAAGTTATTGTTTTTAATAGGCACCATACTTTGTGAAGG
>NC_051413.1:11013167-11013271 GCF_015228065.2 Penaeus monodon
GATTGAACGTCTTGTTGCTGGATAGGGGGCAGGAGATACCTTTTATTTTTCTTTATTTGGTGAGGTAACATTTCCGTATAGAGGATCATGGGAAGATCAGTCGG
>NC_051413.1:11013718-11013783 GCF_015228065.2 Penaeus monodon
CACAAGGTATAAAAACGGTAATGCGCGATAAGCAAAACAAAAAACATTATGCAAAAGGTTGAACA
>NC_051413.1:11013936-11014037 GCF_015228065.2 Penaeus monodon
GCATACAAGTGTATAGAGACAATCAGGGTGATGTGATGGCAACATAGTGTAATGCTAGATGGTGAAGTCATATGTGGATATAAAAATACAGAAACATATAA
>NC_051413.1:11014762-11014878 GCF_015228065.2 Penaeus monodon
TGCGCTACTGCGCGGTTGGTGCGGGTCGAAGGCTTCTTCCATGTCCGATGCGCTGAATAATCCTTCAATATTATAAAAATAATAAAAAAAAAACGAGTTGCAAAAACAGGGTAGGA
>NC_051413.1:11027422-11027517 GCF_015228065.2 Penaeus monodon
ATCGAGCAGCTGAAGAAGAAGAGAAACCTTTAATCTCCTCTTCCCTGCGGTGAACGCGGTTTTAAGGCGGGGTTCGACGGGGCGCAGCGGGTCAC
>NC_051413.1:11033404-11033488 GCF_015228065.2 Penaeus monodon
ACCGAGAGATCATTAGATAGATGGCATACACAGCGACATAAGATGACTAGATTGCAGGAGAGCAGAGAGGATGAGAGATAATAG
>NC_051413.1:11038453-11038766 GCF_015228065.2 Penaeus monodon
GGGCTCTCATTTATGCTGACTTGCCTCTTGCACAGCACTCATCAACTTGCAACTTAGCTCTGGATTGCAATTTAGTTCTTGATTGGCTTGGTGTTACACGGAACCGGCAGTTATCTCTAATAAGTGCATTTATGCAACTTTTCCTGTCAGGCTTAAAAACGTGTAGCAGATGTTTTTCCACAAGATTTCCCGGCTGCAATTTCAAGAGATCTTACTCTAATAGATGTCTTTTGCGTAAGGTTCTTCATACTCTCCTATATATCTTATAAAGTAAGAACGAAAATCTGAAAATACGAAAGAAAAAAAGTATGAT
>NC_051413.1:11038967-11039515 GCF_015228065.2 Penaeus monodon
AGAGAAGAAGACTGAAAGGTAAAACAAAAGATTACTAAGAAGTGAGGAAGACTGAAAGGTAAAACAAGGAGAGAAAAGAAAAAAAATGCACTCGAGATAGTGAAAGATATACCAACGTAAAATATATAGAATATATCAGAAAAAAACGAAGAACTGAGAAAACAGAGAAAGGAAACCCATGGAAAAGGATGGTGAAAGATACCTATCGGCGTTTAGCAAGAGAGCCACGCGATTCGAAGTTTTCGGGTTTTGCTGCAGGCACGAATGGGGCTTCGAGCTACGTCCAGATTCAGGGGCGTTCCTGAAGGGAGAGAGAGAAAGAGGGGGTATATTTTAGAAAGCAAACTCCGGAATTAGAAACTTTATACTGTCGATCTTTAATACTCGAACGACCTTGCAATTCGCGATGCAAGTGCGTTGATTTGCAAGGCAATCTAGAATTTGGCAAAGTTCCTTGAGAAATGATGATTGCAATTTCTTTTCCAACTTTAGGTGTTGATTTGTTATCTGGCTTTTTCACCGATAATTATTCTGAAAAACGAAAAACT
>NC_051413.1:11039700-11039874 GCF_015228065.2 Penaeus monodon
CGTGTTTCGTCCGCGATTTCAACGTTACAGTTACATTTTACACTTGAATTTACCTTCTATATGACTGCAAATTTCCTCAATTTTACGTGAAATTAACATGTTATGTTTAGAATCTTATTCCGTTGACTGCGGAAATGAAGTAAAACGCGGGGCGATATTCATGATTTTCATACT
>NC_051413.1:11041060-11041222 GCF_015228065.2 Penaeus monodon
ATGAAATGAAGTGATGTTGAAAATGATAGCAATAATATTCACCATGAAAAGAGGAAAAAGAAAAGTAAGACCGAAAATGCAAACAGAAAGAAGCGAAAATGTCACAGCGGTTGCAGGAAATATTAACAGATCCCTTTTGCAAGTGAACATTTTGCTGACGCT
>NC_051413.1:11041313-11041580 GCF_015228065.2 Penaeus monodon
CTTATTGCGATTAATCTTTTCTTATCTCCTTCGCGTATTGAATACGGGTTGAATACGTATAATTCGTAAAAATTCCTACACATTATATATATTTTTCGCGTTCTTGAACAAGTATTTACAGAATTGTCTCTCAAATTTCTAGGCAAAAGGCAAGGCAGATATAATGAAATTCTGGAAATTGAGTGTGGGAGGGAAAAGGTCCTATGATTCATGATGATATCCCCTTTAGAGAAGACTTTCTTTTACATAACCATCTGTAAATTGTTT
>NC_051413.1:11041815-11042408 GCF_015228065.2 Penaeus monodon
CTCTAGGTTCACCTGTACGGACTTGCATACGGCATTTCATGATGACATTGCGCATAGATACGAGTTCGTGAATGTCCAAAAAATACTTTTATACCAATAATAGAAAAAATGGGACTTCTCTTTTTAAAATTTTGTTTTACATGTTTGAGTTTTGTGCACATTTATACAGGAAATATGTTTTCCATCTAAACCCTGATAAAATGCTGTACTTTATGTTAGGGTCTATATGTGTACGAAGCATTAGTATTAAAAAAGAGAGAGAAAAAAAAAGAATAAATAATGACAATGACTGACAATGATTCTGTTTGGATTCGCTCCGACGGTCGGTACCATTAACGTTGCCAAATTTGTTCTGGTTTCAAATTGATCGTTTCCGTTGTGAGAAGCACTTCAATAGGAAGGACACCTCTGGGGCGGAATTTTGAACTTCGGAAAAAATACATGAAATATTCATCCTTTTATGTTGACGAACATAGAACACAATGATACCCATAATATTTTAAAAAATATATGAAACTGTTAAATCAGCCTTTTTCATTCGTTTCACAAGGAGTTAATACAGCTACTGCACCTTTTACACGCGTTTCCAGTAA
>NC_051413.1:11042657-11042727 GCF_015228065.2 Penaeus monodon
CACCCCCACCCCCAAAAGAATGTATTTATTTTAAGTTTCAGACAGGAATCTCTCATAAAAAAAAAGTTTA
>NC_051413.1:11043400-11043766 GCF_015228065.2 Penaeus monodon
GTTGAAGTGCTTATTTCGTTCTCACTACAATCATAGTAAAAAGCCTTGTGCTTTATTAACCCACTCCGGTATTGTCAAGGACTGTAATAATTGCTTAAATAGTCATTTGCAATGTGAAATGATATGGAAAACTTTGTTTACACACTCGTGAACTGCAGCAACATGAAACCAGAACAGAATATACATTGAAACAAAAGTTATAAAGCAAAATACGTATCGAGGACGTGGAAAGTGCAGGAAATCGAATCACATTGCGATAAGATTTGCTTATGGGGATGACAGTACGTGTATTACCAGAACGGGAGGTTACGAGAAGGTAGATTTTCCCTTGATGAAGCCTTTGATACGTGGTATTCTTTATTTTCT
>NC_051413.1:11044521-11044794 GCF_015228065.2 Penaeus monodon
TGACCAAAGAAGATATTTATCAAGCAGGTAAAATAAAAACAAAAAACAAATAATTTGAAAAAATATTTATGCCAACAACTCCCAAACGTAGGACTAGATATTGAAAACTGCTGGTGAATTCTGTCACAAATGGATGGGTTTGAAATTTTCTTGTTTTTCTCTCAAATAAATTTGTTGCGATGTGATTCTTTATGAACCTAATTCCATGGTGTCATATTCAATTTACGGAATCAGTTGGATGTGTTCTGTTTAAGTTAATTACCTGTAAGATTT
>NC_051413.1:11044880-11044949 GCF_015228065.2 Penaeus monodon
GAAACCTCCCTCAACTCCCACACACTGAGCCCTCCCCCCAAACACAAAATTACACATATGCACCCCACC
>NC_051413.1:11045000-11045129 GCF_015228065.2 Penaeus monodon
GCCCCAACTTCTCTCCTGAAACGCGCGACCCCAAATCCCGGCCTATCTCGAAGCGCCATTCCCGCTTGATCCGAAGCACGAAAACAACGAATCCACGA
This sequence comes from Penaeus monodon, assembly GCF_015228065.2. Lineage (NCBI taxonomy): Eukaryota > Metazoa > Arthropoda > Malacostraca > Decapoda > Penaeidae > Penaeus > Penaeus monodon. Next base: position 11,045,099 of record NC_051413.1, read on the forward strand.
AAATCTCCTACTAAGCGTCGATAGTTATCCT
>NC_051413.1:11045181-11045581 GCF_015228065.2 Penaeus monodon
TGCTTCTCTTTTATTACTATGTGCGATATTTTGCTTTTTTCTATTTTATTCTTGTATATTCCTCTCCCTTTTGCCTTCTTCTACATTGGTTTTATCTTAAGGCTTTTTCCCCCTTCCTTGCATACTTTGCTTTTCTTTTTCCGTTTGTTTATATTTCATTATACCTTTCCTTCTGTTCCACAGCTTTCGTTCCTCTGTCTTTTTCCTATATTCACTCTTGTTATACTTCTCTGCTGTTTTTATTTGTTCATTCAGTTTTCCCTTTATCAGTCTGATATTTTTTTAATCCCTTTTTTTTGACTCCATTACCTTACCTCTCACTTTGTATTTTCTTGAAAACCTGTATTTACTTCACATTCTTTTTTTTCCTTGTATATATATATAATCTTTATTTTCTCTT
>NC_051413.1:11045789-11046287 GCF_015228065.2 Penaeus monodon
CAAAATAGGCTAACAATTCTCTATTGTCACTATCACCTTTACAGGTAAGCTTTTTTTTCTCTTTCATTCATTTCTAAATATCGTTAGATATACAACGCGACACGATAATAGCATTTAACAAAACTTCTGGCAGGCTCTAGGAGTTTACTAGACTATGATTGCGTGTGGCAGTAGTATTGATAATAATAACAATAAAAAGGAAGATGTTACTCAGTAGCCTTATGAAGACAATATAAGTGATACTCTCTATACATATGTTACTATTTTTTCTCTCTTTCAGAATTAGTTAACTCTCCGGATTTCCAAAGTGCAGTGCAAAAAACGTAATCACGTGCACTTAACATATACATGAAGAACAAACAAAAGGCCATTGGCAGAGTGTAAGTCGTATTGAAAGGGTTGATGGAAGACGTAAACCTACACTTGTGAGAGTTTGGAAATTAAATACGAGAATGAAAATATATCTTTATTGTTATTATATTCGATACACAAGAATGG
>NC_051413.1:11046583-11046966 GCF_015228065.2 Penaeus monodon
GAATTCCCTATTCACTATATTACAACACAGAAATTTAGCTCCACTTTGAATGCAAGAATCACCCTCTTACGTATTAGGGTTTTAAGAGCCTCGTTAACATAGGGAACTGAAGCATCTGTGGTAGGGAGCTGTTCATCCGCGGTTTCAATGGAAAATGGCATGCGAGTCTACACAGACTATTGTATCAAAAGGTATTAAAAAGACGAAGCTATTCGTGGTGAAATGAAACTCCTGCTCCTCTTCTGTTTCTAAGGGCTTGGCTATAACCTCGCTTCTCTGAGATATCGTTGCCATGCTTTACATCTGCATGATAAAGTCTTGTATTCTACACTACCATTCCCTTTGGCTTTCAATTCCTGCTGCTTGCTATCATTCAGAAATTA
>NC_051413.1:11047874-11048498 GCF_015228065.2 Penaeus monodon
TTTCTTTACAGTATTTTTGGAATGATTTCAAAAGTATTTTGCATATCCATTTCCTTTATATGTGACACCGTGTAATTATGAAGGAAAAGACGTTCTTTTAACGATTCACCTAATGTCTTTTATGTGAAGGACTTCTTGGGACGTACGCTGAGAAATGGTTATGTTCTTGGGAAGTTCACAAAACTGTATAGATCTCATCCCTGTTTTCTCAAACTTCGTTCTTTCAGTTTCCCTACTTACCGAATATTTATCAAGACTGTATTTTATTTCACACGTATACCCGTTTTATTAATTCCGTTGGCGGGCTCACGTTTTCTACCGCTTGTGGTTATCTGGACATATGGTATTGAACATTTACTGTCAGTCTGAACCATTCCACGCCCATGTATTTCTTATGGGCCAATGGTTGCGTGATCCAACCCTGGATTTGGTGTTAGATTGATAGTAACGAAAGTGTGTGCGAGAAACCCATATTTCATGTTTTCATACAAATAACAAATGTGATGATCACCATTAAAATGTTGAAAGAGCCAATATTGCGCCTTTGCTGACTGCCTGCTGAAGGAAACACTATTAAGTATGCTACGTAAACTCGCAGGCTCAAATTTATTATACATGAAAAAA
>NC_051413.1:11048594-11049267 GCF_015228065.2 Penaeus monodon
CATACACATACACATACATATATAGTTTATTTGTTCACCATAAAATGAAGGCCTGGCCGAAATCAGAGGAAAATCGACTATCTAGTTCGTTACTATATATGTGTTTGCGATATTAATCGAAAAATGAAAAAAAAAACATAGATATAAATTAATTCCTTTTAAAATTGGTTTATAAAAATATAAAGATTTTTTTTTTTTTTACCAAACCTGGCACAAGGTCCTAATGAGACTGGGCAAGAGGCAATGTCTTTAGATATAATTACCATCGTTTTTTCTTTGCTATTTCAGATATTAAGCGATGATATAAAACCATACATAATTAGTGCTCTAGGGTTATATGCTTTGTATTTATCCCTGTGTTTTCCCTAGATAATTTTAGAAAGAGCATTTAACGAAGATGGAAATCCGTAAACATGAAAACTCTAACACTCATCTCGCTAGAATGCTTGTTCGGAATGCGTCTGGTCATTTGCAAGGAAGAAAATTACAGTCGTTATAACACAGGGAAAGGCTGCCTGTGCCGATCTCATTGCAAATCAACGAGTTTCCATTGCGAATTGCATGGTCGTTGTGCAGATGAGGATTTTGTATATCACATATCGATGCAAGGGAACTGTTTTATTCCTTTAGCTAGGATCTGTATGTTGAATTTTATTCTTTTTTTCATTCTCTC
>NC_051413.1:11049577-11049832 GCF_015228065.2 Penaeus monodon
TCTCTCCCTCCTTCCCACCTCCCCCCTTCCCTCCCACATCGCCTTCTACATCTTCGAGATTCTGCCTTTCCAAATATCACCCCCTCCCCCCACCTCAGCCCTAGACAAAATACGGCATCTTGGCACATCTTCGCAACGTCTTCAAGGGAACAAATCGACGCGTCATCTCCCAGCTCAGTAGAAGGCGTGGCAGTCTATCTTTCCCGTTGTCTCGTCGAAAGCAGGGTATTATACCGTGTGCAGTTTCGATAAAAA
>NC_051413.1:11050036-11050464 GCF_015228065.2 Penaeus monodon
CTAGGAGTGCTTTATTAACTTTATATCTTTGGTTGTTATGCAACCTTAACACGCTATGAATAATGTCTTCACTAAATCCGGTCAAGAAAGAACAGATGTCAAATTTAGCATTTGAGTAAAAAAATCATCATATCCTTAGTCTTACCTTTATATCAACCAATATTCACACTGTACTGAAAGTACTAATTGTCAGTAGTGCCATTTTAGATTTCCCTAAGCGACATTTTCACAACATTAATGGAAATATTCAGAGGTATAGAATGACAAAGCTGATATGGAATTGTGAGTGTAATTATGACTGTGACTGCAATATGAGCGGAAGACCTTAATCATGTTTGCTATGGTAAAAGCAGTCAATTACAGCAACGACTGCAATGAGAATCTATTATTAATGATCCATTTGTGGCGTCGTATTTTCGCTCGTCGCT
>NC_051413.1:11050541-11050813 GCF_015228065.2 Penaeus monodon
TGAACAATCTTTGATACAAACACAACTTTTAAAAAACTCTCCTTATCAAGGTTTCCTTTTATCATATCAAATATTTAACGCACTTCTATTCTTATGACGTCTGACACGAAAATCTTTAGTAACGATAGGCTCTCGTTAGATTCGGGGCCTCATTTTATTCGAGCCTGCTTTGTTATGGTATTCATGAGGCTGTTCGAAGCGATGAATCGAATCTTTTCACTAACTAATTTTATCCATCACTAGCTGCTTTCGCTTCATACGGTGTAGTAGTT
>NC_051413.1:11050868-11050953 GCF_015228065.2 Penaeus monodon
TGGGTGGGGTGGGGGGGGGGATAGTGAAGGTTATTGTTATTCCGTGCTTAATAATTTATGAACTTATTTCTTTTATTTTATCCCT
>NC_051413.1:11051105-11051802 GCF_015228065.2 Penaeus monodon
TTTCTTTCTTGTATGTATTAGCAAAAGGTATCTTAGTTGCTGATACCCGAGTTATCCTTTTTTCTTTCGAGCAGCGAACACTTTTCTGTAATTGCCGCTGATTCATGTAGAGCTGACGTTAAACAGTAATTTCTATTTAACACTTAGACGGTGCATAAAGTTTAACATTTTTTGTGATAATTCAGAAATATGAATTGATATGTCTTTCTATCCGTCTAAATATCAAGAATGTTAAAAAATTTAAAGCTTTTCTAAGTAATGAAACTCTACCCCTTTTCTCTGTTTGAAGGAATGCTTGTGAAATCTTTTCTAATTAAATCATGTATTATGCAAGATTTGGAATCTATATTTGATATGAATTACGGAACTTGAAATCCTTGTTATTTTCAACACTGCAGTAGTAGACGTGCTTTTCTAGATAACTTTTGTTTATCAATTAATCTGGTAATTCTTAAGCCAGAAACAAATGTTAGTTGCCTATATAATTTATCTTTCGTTAGTTATTATGTGGATGAAGTTTCGAGTTTCATCATTAGTGTTTCTGAAATATTTGTGTTCTGTAGTATCAGTTGGTCTGTATATGACATTATACGTTTCTATATCTAGCCAATACCATGTGTGCTGCCACCGTGTTACTCGAGTATGATATTTCAATATCTAATTTATCTGTCAATTTTATATAGAAAGCTACTCTCCA
>NC_051413.1:11051828-11052357 GCF_015228065.2 Penaeus monodon
TCTGTAAATGTAATATTTTTTTCGATCTAATATTGCACAGCTATCCAGTTCAAAAACAATTTTTTCTCCTTATATTACTTTTCATCGGATGCTTTTCAATATGAGTGAATGGTTTCTGATATGAAAAACATTAACACAGTATTTTTGTTTTTAGTGCATTTGTATTATGCTTTTGCACGCTCTTAATTACATATCAAATTATCTTTGCGCCATTCGCGTTCCTCTTTCCAAAATCACTTTCGTCCTTTGGTGCAACACTGGAAAAAAAAATGGTCCTGAATGCTCTATCTTTCATCTTCCTTTTTGGTTCTGCTTCCTTAGCATCTTGGGAGTTCTGCTGCATTTTGTGTTAACTGACAAACCGCCTGTCACTCGATGTTTCTTGCTCTGTGTCTCCGCTCTCCGCTTTGGTATTTTTGTTTTCCCCTCTATAATGTTGTCAAATTTGTTCAATCCCTTTTTTATGCTAAGAGTTTTTTCTTTCTTTCTTTCTCGTTGGACAAAATTTACTTTTAGTGCCTTTTGCCAG
>NC_051413.1:11052395-11053243 GCF_015228065.2 Penaeus monodon
CATTCTCATTTATTTCGTGAACTGAATCATAGAATCCCAAAGGAAGTCAAAGCAGGACGTTTTCCTTTACTTTGTCGTGTCATATTTCTTTCGGCTCTCACACTTGGATGTGTTTCATCACACTTTAGAGGTTTGCTGATTTTATTTCGGTCAAAAGTTACACTTTCGTAGCTTCTTTCTCAAAAATGTTTATTACACTTCTAAGTTCTATTATTATTATTTATATATTGTTTTTCTATGGTTGCATTTTCAGGTGTTTAATTTTCCATGAAGGTGGTTTCTCATATTGCGCCACAGCTTTTGCAAATGTTCTTTTCTTTTTTTCAAGAATACTATTACCTACCTTGATGGTGATGTAAATGGGCAATTATTTTTAGTTCCCTGTTGCAAACTCATTAACAGTGCTTAAGATTCCCTTTCTAAAAAAAAAAATCACAATTTGGACATGCTTTCAGCTGTCTTAAATTACGTTTCAAGAATTTTTTGTCTCAAGATTTCTTTCACGTCTCCTTTGTATAAACAGTTCTTACACCTTAGAAGTTGCTGGGGTCTGGTCAAGGTCGTTTTAGGAGTAAGTGAGACCGGCTGCTCAAAAGAGTGCTGACGCAGCTTATCGTATTTGACCTCCTTCCTCTTCTTGAGTTCAGTTCCTTATTCCAATCTGGTTTTCTTTTGAGTTATGTTATACTGTGTTCGCTATTATTTCCTTTACCATTCACTTCCGTGTATACTTCACTGTATTACTTCGAGTGCAGTCCTTTCGTTACAATCTGTAGATGTGTTACAGATTTAGACGGTCACTTCTTTTCAGCCCTTCAAATTTGCCCTTTATTTAAGCAACACTCAAC
>NC_051413.1:11053407-11053842 GCF_015228065.2 Penaeus monodon
CATACCCATTTGCAGGCACACACATACGGCGAACGCCACCATTTTCCTAAAAGAAAAATGTTGGAAGGGAATGAATGCAAGAAAAGATAGGTTTGGCCGGGAGGAGGGTTCAGAAAGAACGAAAGACAGGCAGAAACCCAACCTGGAATTAAGTCCATGCCAAGCCAGACACGTCCTTCCTTCCTCTAGTTTCCTTCTCGTGCCTTCCAACACAAATTCATTCTTAACTTTCACCGCTGTTTCGCTCAGGAGTAAGCTATCTCTAACTTGTCTCACACGTAACAATTTCAGTCACGTTCCATTTCTTCCCGGGGCCACACTTCAAGCCAGCAGAGTGCAGGCAATCTAGCTTCACAACTTTCAGTGCAAGGTTATGTGGTTCCACTGGACAGGAAATGCTTAGCGAGCACGCATATGGAAATTTACTGGTGTTTG
>NC_051413.1:11054170-11054533 GCF_015228065.2 Penaeus monodon
CTCATTTTACACTTGGGGTATTTAATTTCTTGGCTATTATGTCCCTCATATCACATCGATTAACTTACTTACTTGTCTTTCTTCTACTTAAGTAAATAGTATTAGATATCCCTCTATCTATTCAATTACTTTTATCTGTTAGTTTACACTCACAACAAAAGATGGAAGTCTCCTTTTTCCCACGCTTGCTGAGATGTCAAAGAGCAAGTTTATTTTTTTCCCATATTATTGAAAATCTGTCATCTCCAGCGGGTTCATGTTTATCAAGGGATTAATTTTCAATCTCTTTTCTCTTCGTAATATAGCAATCGGAAAAGGTAAAGGATTTTGATTCTCGCCCATGAAGAGAATACACACTCAATC
>NC_051413.1:11056694-11057464 GCF_015228065.2 Penaeus monodon
AAAAAACATTAACTTTCAATAGAACTTTGTTTTGCCTATTATTCAAAATAAATTTATTACTTCCATTCTGTTAGGTTTTGTATTTTTTTCTTCATATATTTTGTTTTCATACTCAATGTCACTACTGCTTAGATAAAATCTGAACAAGGTAAATGATAAGTATAGTGTAACGCAACGGCATTCACATGTTTTGAAAATAGCTTTAGTAGATTATATCAGCAAATTTACGTTTTTTAATGTTACGTGAGCATAGCAGAACCTTTACCTCCCTCTCAGTGTCTACTGACTTATTGACTGATTATTTGTTATCCATAAATTATAAAGAATGTCTCTTATAACTAAATAACAAATAGCAATAAATATTACCAACTTATATACCTTAAAGAACATAACTCTTTAGATTTTTTTAGTCGGTAATAATTCATGGAAGATTTATTTCTTGCATGCGCTGAGCCAACAGACAACTTTTCATAGATGCACAATAAATGTCACTACTATAATTTTATATTTTAAATAAATGTTGACTGCGAAATTATATGATATCCTTGAAGTGCAGCTGTTACTAAGCTCAAAACCAACGAGTGACTAATACTATGATGATTTCACAAACAGATGCGGGTTTCGTATGCTGCTGTGAGATTTAAAAGCAGTTAACTTACTGCTTTCAGGTGCATGTAATGTTGAATGAACGTTGTTGTTTTCTCACACTAATGGCTCTACAAAGTCTGCACCACCAAGGAGCTACTTGGTAGGGCTACATGGCTTGTTTT